>NC_137827.1:52422523-52522523 GCF_963921795.1 Nannobrachium achirus | reverse complement strand
GAAAAATAGCAGATATACAAGCTCACAGCGCGGCACCGAGTGCCGCGCTGCGAGCTTGTAGATCTGCTATTTTTGAAAAGTCGTAAAAATGTGCGCAAATCTTTGAATATGTATTTTTTAAGCGAACATTTGTAACTCAAATTTTGCTTCCGGGGAGGGGTCCCTGGAACTAAATATTTTGAGATGGGGGTCTAGCTGTGGCCAAATACATATCATCTTGGGGCTCCTTCACATGAAAACGTTTGAGCACCACTGACATAGAAACATACGTTTCTTGCACACATTTTCACGATTTTTCAATAGTTAACATTCATGGGGGGCCCGCAGTGAATCCTTGTACGCAGGGCCCAGAATTTGGTGTGACGCCCCTGCTACTGTATGAGAATGCAGTCAAATCCTCCGTGTTCATTTAACCAGGAGTGTTTCTATAGGTTTCTATGACACTCACAGTCACAAACACGCAAATGGGTGAATTAACGCGATACAATTTCTGTATTCCTTTTTGAACATCTAGCAACAAAACGGATGAAATTACCTCAGGCTTAATTAAAGGAGTATAGTTCACCCCCAAAATGACTCTTTTTCTATTGATTACTCACGCCATGGAGAGTAGAGTTCAATAATATTTTTTTCAATCAATGGGGGTAAATTTATTGTCTTAGGAATGCGACAAAAAACTAAAAATATTATTGAACTCTACTCTCCATGGCATGACTAATCAATAGAAAAAAAGTCATTTGGGGGGTGAACTACTCCTTTAAGCTTCTCAGACTTGACGTTATTCAACAACTATGGCACTATTGAGCTCAGCTGTATATTATTTAGTTATATCGCTCATTCAAAAAATATCTTAACTCCACTCCTCGTATTGTAATAACCTTCTGGAAAAGACAGGAGTTTTTCCAAAGACTTCTCTGTAGGTTTTGGCAGTTTCTCGCATTTCACCGGTGTTCGTTTATCATTTGGGAGAGAGGAGTTAAATAATGCTAGATGGTAATCATTCTGAGCCAATGGTTTCATCCGCCCCCCAAACTCAGGTTGTTCGTTAAAAGTTGCCGCGCGTAACTTTTCGCTAACGACCCTATAATTCCTTGACCCTGAACTTTGTGCGTAGGTGTGTGTACGGTGCGTGCATGCGTGAGTGCTTGCGTGTGTGTGTGTGTGTGTGTGTGTGTGTGTGTGTGTGTGTGTGTGTGTGTGTGTGTGTGCGTGTGCGTGTGCGTGTGTGTGTGTGTGTAACCGTGGCATCTTTGCCATCAGCCTGTCCAAAGCATGATGAAGTAGGCTGTGAGGCCTCCATGGACCGGGCCCTACTCCCACTGCCCATGCAGCTGCTTCCCCTGTGCTGCTGCCATCAGGCCTGGATGTGCTTCCAGGGTTAGGCTGCTGCGAGGGGGGAGCAGAGCAGAGCAGGGCCAGGGCTGGATGGGAGGGGAGGGGAGGGGATAGAGCAGTGTTTCTCAAATTTTCACATTTCAAGGTCTCCCCTTAACTCTGACAGTGTACAAATGGAACCAAATGAACCCGCCAGGGTTCATTTGGTTCCATTTGTACACTGTCAGAGTTACAGAGTTACAGGCTTAAGGTCTTTGCGCACAGGCGCGTTTATCCGCACGGATAAAACGGACAATTCCATTTTTTTTAAAGAAAACAATGATTTCTCGATCGAACCCAGTTCGATTTGTGTGTCTTGTCGCATGCGGTAAAAAAACTCATCACTCCTTTTATGACTACTTTTGGGATCCGCAGCGCCGATTCCGCACAGCATTGCACACCAAATCCAATGTGTTTTATTCATGCAGCAAACGAAAAAAAATGCAACTGTCCTGTGTGCAAAGGGCTTTATGGGTCAATTTAGACCCCCGTTAAGGAACCCACAGAGTCCTTGGAATCCACTTTGAGAACCACTGGGATAGAGGACAGTGGTGGAAGAAGTACTCATGTTCTTTTCTCTCTCTTTTTGAGCGGTGGTCACACCGTCTCCATAGCGTGGCCGTGTGTGTAGGTATGTATGTTTGTTTGTATGTATGTATGTATGTATGTATGTATGTATGTATGTGGGTGGGTCTGTATGTAGCCTCAAGCCTGTGGTGTAGTACCTTTTCTGACCACACATGTTAAGGGAGGGGCGCTGTTGTTCAGGCCAGGCCAGAACAGGCAAGGCACACTCACACTCACACACACGCACGCACGCACGCACGCACGCACGCACGCACGCACACACACACACACACACACACACGCGCACAGACTCCACCGCTCAGTTCACACGGGTGTGATTTTTTTTAATTACTTAAGTAAAATGATCAATACTGTAACGCAGAAGAAACACTCTGTTGCGTAAACGTGTATGTTAAGTAAAAGTATGGTATTCAAATTCACGCAAGTAAAAGTACCAAAGTATAGGCATCAAAATGCACTTAAAGTACTCATTGTGCAGAATGTCCCATTTCACAAGTTCAAAATATATAAAAATCTTTTGATAACAGCAGACCTACAAGCTCACAATGTGCCACGTGTCGTTGAGAACTTGTAGTAGTAGTGAATGTTAATAGGGCTGAAGTGATTAGACCTACGTTTTGAGATAATCTCAAGTAACTAGTAACTAAAGTTGCCTAATAGTAAAAAAAAAGTACTATATTTGCCTCTGAGATGTAGTGGGGTAGAAGTAAAAGTACTGACAACTTGAAAAAACTCCAATAAAGTAAATGATACCTCGTAATTGTACAACTTCCTTTTTTATTTAAGTTAAAGCAACAGTAGAAGTACTCTGTTGAAAGTAAAAGGCCTGCATTCCATATTGTACTTGAGTGAAAGCAGTCAAAGCATCAACGTACACTTAACGTAGTCATTCGTCAAAGTAAAATGACCCGTTATGCAGAATATGCCCATTTCAGAATGATATCATCACTGTCAGGCTGAAACCTCTTGCATATTTTAACTTAACGAAAGCATAAAAAGTAGCTGATCCATAAGCTCGAAGCGCGTCGCGAAGCAACTCGAAACGCGCCGCGAAGCAACTTGTTTTGAGCTTGTAGATCTGCTACTGTTGATGCTTTTGAATTTGAGTCATGAAAATGTACAGTTTTGGACATATGAGACGATACACTGTATGTCGTTATTGTTCGTTAAAGGAATATTTCACCCCCAAAATCACTTATTTTCTATTGATTCCTCACCCCATGGAGACTTGAGTTCAATATTTTGGTTGCATTCCTTACTAAGCCAAAAAGTTGATTCTAGTAAATGCACCCCTATTGATTCCGGGTGGAGACACAATAAATGCATTTGTCTCTCCAATCCGGAATCAATGGGGTAAATTTAGGACATTTCCATATACATTTTAGGGATTGAAGGAGGTGAAGGAAGAAGAGGTGGTGCAGGGATGGGGATGGAGAAAGACAGTGGTGGAAAAAGTATTCACATTTTATACTTAGCACATAGGTTGCCTATGACCATTATGCCTTGCGGAATACTGCATCCGGTGACTTCCGGCGCCCATTGAAACATGGATATATCTCGGCTTCTTTTCCCATATCGCATGTTTGGTAGAAACAGCCTGTTTTCTATGGACCAAAGCTTACACATGGATCATCACGGTTCTGTTGTTTCTTCTCTGCGTGAAAGAAAAGACTTTGAGCGGCCGTGAACGGGAGCCACCGTGCGTACTTACATTGAGTGCCTATCCTGAACTAGTTCGGCTTTATTATCGCATCCCAGGGTGCCGATCCCGAACTAGTTCGGCTTTTTAATTTAAAAAAAAAAAAAAAAAAAAAAAAATTGAAAAAAAACATTTTTTTCAATTTTTTTTTTTTTTTTGTCCTCTGTTTACAGAGGACGATATTTGCCGATATTTGCTGATATTTACCATCCACTCCAATGCAATCCAGGATCTTTAGAGCTCATTTTCTCTGTTTTTTCTCCCATGCATGAGGTGTGCAAGGTTTAATCATGGCTAAGTTGACGAAAATCTAAATCTAAAATGCTAACTTCAAGCTAACTTCATCCTCTTTCTGTACATGCACAAAGGAAAGTGTTCTGGCAAGTCATGGCTCCAGGGCTTGGGCATGCATTACCAGCATATCTCTATTATTCTCTGGTCACTGGGCGCCCTCTAGTGGTGATAGGCTGGCATTAAATGAGTTAAGTGAAAGTATCGATACTGAGTTGTAGAAATACTCTGTTACAAGTAAAAGTCCGGAAAGATGTACGTGAATAAAAGTACAAAAGCATTGTTATCAACATGTCCACACTGTGTCGCATTGCAAGCTTGTAGATCGGCTATGGCTGAAATGTATATAGGGCTGAAGTGGTTAATGTAAGTTAGGTAATAATAATCCAAACCTACAAAGTAACTAGTAACTTAACCTTTCAAATAATTGTAGTGTAGTGGAGTAAAAGTACTGTACAATATTTGAATCCGAGATGTGTAGCGGAGTAGAAGTAAAAGTATTGGAAATTGGAAATACTAAGTACAAATACCTCAAAATTATACTTTGTATAAAAGAGTACAGTACTTGAGCAAATGTACTTAGTTACTTCACGCCACTGTCGCCACAGGAGAAAGATGGAGTTGAAAATGATCAGGTGAATCGCAGGTGTCGAGGGTTGAGGTGGGGTGGGGGGTGCTGGAGCTGCCGCGAATAGAAGCCACATGCCGTTCTGTCAGGTTGCCTCCAGCGGGCCCCTGTGCACCTTGAGCCCACACACACGCACACACGCGCACGCGCGCGCACACACACACACACACACACACACACACACACACACACACACACACACACACACACACACATGACACTCCGCTGCCCCCCAAGCCAGAGAGTGGGTGGGTGGTGTGGTGAGTTGAGAGTGTGTGTGTGTGTGTGTGTGTGTGTGTGTGTGTGTGTGTGTGTGTGTGTGTGTGTGTGTGTGTGTGTGTGTGTGTGTGTGTGTGTGTGTGTGTGGGGTGATAGGTGTTGGTGCATCCTGTGTGAATCCCAGATCGTGCCACCCCGGGGGAGGGGAGCAGTCTCCTGCTAAATGCACTCGTCTGATCTCATCTGTCCATCACTCTCCCTCTCCCGCTCTGTCTGTCTGTCGATAGGCAGAGCTCAGCTGAGGAGGAGGAGGAGGAGGCTGCAAATCAGGGGGTTTCCAACATTTTTGACTGAGGGTACCCCTGTAAAAATTGAGATACACGCTGAGGAAGGCCCGGCAGTGCCGAAACGTCCAACCATGTGCTGCAGCTGCTGGGGCAAGAATTAAATAAAAAGGAAAAAGATTAAATGTGAGTGCTGGCATCTTTTCTAAAGTACATTCATTCCCTGAGCCGTGGCGTGCACCCAAGACCAGTGTTGGAACTTTGTTGTTTGTTGACGAGTGCTCCTCTCTCCTAGCCCTCTGAAGTACCCCTGTAAATAACCTTTTCATCCACGGCGCCTTTTTTAGAATCTTATCCACAAGTTGCCAAAGTCCCATCGTGCGTTGCGCAGAAGGTGTGCGGCACTTCCGGCGTCGCAGCCGAGCGTGATCTACAAGCTCACAATCGTTGCAACTGAAACGCGGCGTGAGCTTAGATGTCAGCTGTTCTCCGGAAGTGTCCCACACATAATTCTGCAGTGAATTCCCACAGAAACAGGTGGATATCATAGTATGCTACGTATGTCACATAGAAATAATAATAGTTTCCATTAGAACAGATTGAAAATAACTTTTATACATCAGTGTTTCCACTTAATTACCATCAAACAAGTAGTCGAATAAACAACAAATATGGATATGGATAAATCCATAACCAAAATAAGACAGAGACGAGCCAAAGGACAATCAATAAATTGCTGTATTGAAGAGAGTCAGACAAAGAGACAAAACAATGAGCATACCATCCTAGTGGCAGCTTGCTAATTCTCTCTTCCCAAAATGGAAGTTAACATACAGTATATAAAGAATACAGTATATGACAGTTAGATCGTGGGACTCATTGATTCGTTCCCATTATCATAACAAGAAGACAGAGATACAGTATAACCAAAACATGATCTCGTAGGCAGGGTAACCACAGTCACCATGACCTGTAATCCACTAGCCCGAACTTACAGTACAACCAAAACATGGTCTCCTATACTGTAAGTTCAGACAGTAGTTCACGTAATATAACCTAATAAATGAATCATATAATTATGTATCATAATTCATATCTAACAGTCAATGTAAATTGATAAATGGATGATATTAACCATAACAAAATACCTATCGTCAACATCGAAGGAAACCATTGATTTTATTGCTTTTTGAGGGTTGTTAACAGAGTAGAATAAACAGGATCGGCTGAAGGAGCGATGCATGGAAGAGACAAACGTTGTCTATTTGTATTCCTTCATTTAGTTCAGTTTATTTGACATGGATGTCACATAGTGGTGGAAAAGTAATCAGATTTTTAAGTAAAAGTATCAATACTGCATTATAGAAATACTCTGTAAAAGGCCGGAGTTCAATAATGTACTCGAGTATGAAGGTGTCGTCATCAAGATGTACTTAAAGTACCAAAAGTAAAAGTACAAAATGTTTGAAAATTGCAGATCTACAAGCTTGTAGATCGGCTATTTTCGAATAGCCAAGGTATAAAATAGGGCTAAAGCGGTGCGGTTCATGTATGTTTTATAATATTATAATTCATATCTGCAAAGTAACTAGTAACTAATGTTTTCAAGTAAATGTAGTGGAGTGAAAGTACACTATTTGGATCCGATACGTATAGTGGAGTAGAAGTAAAAATATTGGAAATTGGAAATACTCATCAAGTAAAGTACAAGTAAATACCCCAAAACAGTACAGTAAAATGTACTTAGCTACTTTACACCACTGATGTCACAATAGCATTGGAACTGTAACACAATATTATGCACACAAGCATCCGGATGGTTTCTATATATTCTGGGGAAGTTTAATGTAGAGTGAAAAACAGGAAAGACACCAGTAAAGAGTCCTGAGTGAGGGACTCCGCTCAACACCACCCGTCCAGGGGAGAAGAGTTCAAAACAGGGTTAAAGGCAGGGTAAGTTATTTCATTTAATTCAAATAATAACTAAATGGGTTAGCTGAAAAGTGAGGGTTCTGGTTCTGGAAAGGGGTGTAACGATATAGTAACTGTATCGTTTTTAACTTAAAAAAATCGAAGTATATCGAAATGAAAACAGCTAAAATCGAATCGGATCGTTTTATTGTGTCAATCAAAATAAAAATAACAAAATCACTGTGTTTACTTATTTATATCCATAATAATACATGTTTCCCTTAAAAACCAGCACTATCCACACCTTTCACACAGATTGAATGTCTTTGCTAAATAGTTACTATATCGATTTTGAATCATTGAATCGAATCATATCGTATCACCATGAATAAATCAATATTGTCCATGTGTCGTATCATCAACCATGTACGTGTATTGTGATATGTATCAAATCGCTATTAAAATGTATCGTTACACACCCCTACGCAACATAGCTAGAGTTCACGGCTGCTATCTCTGTCAGAGTAATGACGCTAAGCTACATCCACCGCGCACGAGCACACGCACATGCACGAGCACAAACGACACAACGGAGCGTCCCACAACACATCAGTGGGAACATTAAGCCATGATGGAACACAAGCAAACGGGGATTTGCGACAAGCAGACAAACAAAACACCCACGCACACACACACACACACGCAGGCATCCTCATCGTTCACGCAAGCACGGGGGCGTGAATTTTATGCTTTAAATATTGAAAAATAGCAGATATACAAGCTCACAGCGCGGCACCGAGTGCCACGCTGTGAGCTTGTAGATCTGCTATTTTTGAAAAATCGTGAAAATCTGAATTCTATAATTGTCTTTTGAATCCTTCTAAGATTTTTTGAAAAACCCTATGTTTCTACGTCAGCAATCTGGCCAGCCATCGTCAAAGAAAAGGTCCTTTTCACTTAAAAGGAGCTCAGTTAGTCTGTTCTTGAGAGACTACTATGTCAGTGCTTCTCAAACCTTTTCATGTGAAGGACCCCCAAAATTATATGTATTTGGCCATGGACACCCAACTCAAAACATTTATTTCCAGGGACCTAACCCAGAAGCAAAATTTGAGTTACAAACGTTCGCGTTGAAAATACATGTATTCAAAGATTTGCACAAATTTTCATGACTTTTTCAAAAATAGCAGATCTACAAGCTCGCAGCGCGGCACTCGGTGCCGCACTGTGAGCTTGTATATCTGCTATTTTTCACTGGTTAAAGCATTCAATACTTCTGGGTTAATTAACACAGAGAGAATAGAACAGGGGTCCAAACAAGTTGCACACTCTGAAATAATGCTACAGACCCAGTGGGGACGGTCACGGGACGGACCGGGACGGGGGGACCACCACGGTACCCGAACGTTGAGAGACAATGCTGGGTCTCCTCCTGGTTCCATCTCAAAGGGGGGGAGGTGGGGGGGGGGATTTCTCTTCATTTGTCGATGATTCACGTCTGAAGTGGCCCTGCCGCAAAATTGCTTCATGGAAAGTGTGCGAGAGAGAATGCCTCGCCGGGGACATTAGGAGTAGAAACAGCGGGGGAGGGGCAGGGGCGTCACAAGGGGGGGGGGAGGTGTGAGTGGGACAGAGTTACCAGGGCCCAAGGTGGAGGGGGCCTTATTTATTTTATACTTTAGCGATTTAAAAATAGCAGATATACAAGCTCGCAGCGCGGCACTGAGTGCCGCACTGCGAGCTTGTAGATCTGCTTGCTATTTTTGAAAAAGTTGTGAAAATGTGTGCAAATCTTTGAATATATGTATTTTTTAAGCGAACATATTGTAACTCAAATTTTGCTTCTGTGGGGTCCCTGGAACTAAATATTTTGAGATGGGGGTCTGTGTCCAAATACATATCATTTTGGGGGTCCTTCACATGAAAGATTTTGAGCACCAAAAAACCTTAGAAAGATTTGAAATACATAGATTTTTCAAAAATATCAGATCTACAAGCTCGCAGCGCAGCACTCGGTGCCGCGCTGTGAGCTTGTATATCTGATATTTTTCAATAGTTAAAGCAAAAAATAATGCATAATAATGCGTTCCCGGTCTAAATGGCTTAAACACCCTCCCCCTATGATGAACATTCATTGGGGGCCCGCAGTGAATCCAGCCCCAGAATTTGGTGCGGGAGACACCCCTGGCTGGGTGTTTCATTAGGGAGCAGCTCCGGCTATAGCGGAGGTTTATTACCCCCGGATTTGGAGTTTTATGGTTATCATTATTTGCGATGGAATTATTATTCGCATATATCTGCTAGTCAGCTAGTTTGTGGGGGGGGGGGGGGGGGGGGAGGGGAGAGGAGGGACACTACTGGGACGACGCGCGATGGGGTCTGCGTCTCCGCTGTGTCCTTTTTTTCTCGCGCTTTTCTGTATCTGCGTGCGAGGCGTGCATGTGTGTACAGTAGATGTGTGGGGCCAGTGTGTACCGAATATCACAGGTCGTCCGGGACCCCTAGGGGCCCTCAGAGTTACTATAGGGGTTCCTCCAAATCTTTGTGTAACGGAACCTTTTTTTCTCCTTTTTTATATTAACCACTTGAACCCTAGTGTGCTTATTCTGAGAACTTTTGCCAAAAATAGCAGATCTATATCGGCTATTTTCGACAAAGAGGTTTGGTGTAGAGGGGAAAAAGAGCAGACTAAGTACAGAGTGAAAGGTCAAGTTTATTAGGTAATGACTCAAGTGGTTAAATATCTGAAAACACGAACTGACATGAATCCAAAATACACAGATGATTGTGCTGTCAAACAATGAAACTATATGGACTCTATGAAAAGGTTGTGGGGGTCCCTGCTTCATCTCTCTCTCAACTAAGGGGTCCTTGGCCTGAAAGGCTCTGTCGCCATTACGTCGGGCCGTCAGTGGCAACAGGCATTGTTGGGGGGCGGGACTCAGACGTCTCCGATTCATCCTCATTGGTGGTTGATGCAGAGGGGCGGGACTCCGGGTCATTCTCATTGGTGGTTGTCACAGAGGGGCGGGACTCTGGCTCATCTTCATTGGTGGTTGTCACAGAGGGGCGGGAATCTGGCTCATCCTCATTGGTGGTTGTTGCAGAGGGGCGGGACTCCGGCTCACCCTCATTGGAGGTTGTTGCAGAGGGGCGGGACTCCGGTTCATCCTCATTGGTGGTTGTTGCAGAGGGGCGGGACTCTGGCTCATCCTCATTGGTGGTTGTCACAGAGGGGCGGGACTCCGGCTCATCCTCATTGGTGGTTGTTGCAGAGGGGCGGGACTCCGGTTCATCCTCATTGGTGGTTGTTGCAGAGGGGCAGGGCTGTATGACATTTTACATGACGATTAATTGTCACTTAAATAATTGCGATTAATAATTAATTTAATTGTGTTTTTGTCGTTGACAATTATATTTCTGTTTGGCTTTTAGGCTTTGAAGTTGCACATGGCAGATATGACACGTAACCTAAATATACAAAGAACTGACTGACATATTTGGCAACTTTAAACTTAAAGAACATTTATAGTGGAAATAGGAACGTTTTTCAACATGGCAACGATTATGACAATTATGACATAATAATTGCGATTAGACGATTATGTAATAATTGTGACAGGCCTACCGAGGGGCGGGGTTCCGATTCATCCGCCACTAGCGGTGTTGCCGGCGGCGGTCGGGATTCTGCGGCGCATTCCGTGGCGGTGGCGGCGGCGGTGGTGGAGGTGGCTTTGCGCCTCGCGTTGGCCAAGCACGACTCTGCGATCTCGGCCCTGAGCCTCACCTGGGTCTCCATCAGAAACTCCTCCTGGATGAGAGGGACACATAGGAAGGCTTTCTCATTTCTGTGTGGAGTTTGCATGTTCTCCCTGACGAGCACTAAGAGTTGAGGCGTTACATTTTGTATAGCCTAAGATGGTTCTATTGCAATGGCGTTGTAATCATGTAGATCGGCTATTTTCATAATTTCTGCCTCTAATATTTGACATTTGGCGTGTTTGTGTGTGTGTGTGTGTGTGTTAGAGCTGGGATACCCGACCGAAATCCGACGGGACCCGACAAGCCCGACGGGCTCGGGCTCGGGTCGGACGCATTTTCACAATTAATTGTCGGACGTCGATTCGGGTCGGACATAATTTTGATTCATAGAAAATAAAGTGTAAAACGATACAACTATCGTCTCTGTGTGTGCTATTTCCTTGTCTTTCTGGTGCACTGCACGTGGCTACGCTCAGTGCGTTGTCTTGACAACCATGCACACATGTTCATGGGGAAAAGGAAGTGGGAGACGGAGTGTCATATGTGACAGAGAACAAACAAACAAACAAACAGATACACAAGAAGAAAAAGCGAATGAGTGAGAGATAATGCTGCCGCCAGCCGAGATAAAAGTTAACTTGTCTACGGTAAAGTTTAAAGCAATTGAAAACGAAAGAGGGAAATCAGCGCCGCGGTATGGACGCATTTCAACGTAGTTGTCAACGCAGACATAATTAAAAAGTCCGATGTTGAATGTAGCCTTAGCCTAAAACCCATAAACCATAATGGTTGGATTAATAATAGTTTTTGATTAAGAAAGACGGCCAACTGGCCGTGGACTGGCCGTTTGTGGACGCTGGTCGCTGGATATTAAAAGCAGATGTCAGATTCGTCTATGCTGGTAAGACTGAATACATTTTGATATTGATTGAACATGTGGAAAAGGTTTGTGTGTGAATACTTTATTAACAGTTTGTAAAAGAGGATTTTAAGTGTGTGACTGCAGCGAGTCACTGACTGCAGTCAGGCAAGAGTCACCAGACGCGCAGTGCACGTTATATCCTATTATTTAATAATCTAACGTAGCCTACTTGTGTAATTATTTAAAACACTTTCACAAGCCACAATGTGGCTTAAATATTATTAAGGGTAACAAACAGGCACGCTGCATGCACTCACTGCACATTATAACACGTTTGCTAGTGAGTGTAAATCAGTGGATTCCTCAAAGAAAAAGAAACGAGGTGAAAAAGCGTTGAAAACATAAGGTTCGGGCCTCGGCTCGGGTCGGACGCTTTTTCATGATTAATGCTCGGACGTCGACTCGGGTCGGACAGAAAACTGTCGGACACAGGTTCGGGTCGGACAGAAAAAATGGGCCCGATCCCAGCTCTAGTGTGTGTGTGTGTGTGTGTGTGTGTGTGTGTGTGTGTGTGTGTGTGTGTGTGTGTGTGTGTGTGTGTGTGCGTGTGCGCGCGCGCTCTGACATCATCCAATGGGAAAACCCTTTAGGAAAACACACAGTGATGTCATCCAACGGGAAAACCCTTGAAAAAACACAGAGTGACGTCATCAATCGGGTGATGACGTCATCATCACCACAAGAGCCAATGAGGGACCAGCATTCTTGGTGATGTCACCATCAATAAGTGTGACCTGATATAAACACACTGTAAAGGGTGGTGTCATATATTTGAGGCATACAGTATATAAGGGCCATGAGTTTATGCCCGTAGCATAGCATATGCCAGATGGGCATCAATGAGCATAAACGGTCATATCGGCTGGAGGATTGGTGGATTGATGAGCTTCACATGACACTTTGACCAGACTATAAGTGGGCATCTTCCTTAGTTGACTGGGACCCACCAGGGCTCTGTACTAGTCTGGATGGATCTAGATCCCAAATACTATGACATCACGCAATTACATGACAACATTGTCATCACAACCTTTAAAAGTCTTGGTCTTTAAAAGTAAACATCCAATAAACCAAATTTCATTCAACAACTAAATGAGCAGTCGTTTAACAGCAAATTGTTGCACAAGTAGTTCACGTTGTGCTGTTGTGTGAAATGTTTCACTGGACAATAGATCTGAAAGGAGGACCTAAAAATCGCCACCATGCTGCTGTTGTAGTTGGACACAAGCTGTACTTATTTGGAGGAGAAAACAGCTACCTGAACAACAGTGATCAGATTGAAGTCCACATCTTCAACACAGTGTCTTTGCGTTGGAGGAAGTTGCCCCCAGTGGCAAATGGAAGAGGACTAAGTCCCATTGAAGTTCCCTCCGGGCGCTATGGCCACACAGCTGTGCTGGTAGAAGAAATTGTCTACATCTGGGGAGGATGTTATCCTTTCTGCAATGTTACTTATGCCTTTGATGTCAACACCCACAGCTGGTTCAAACCCAATATTTCTAATATGTCTGGGTCTATTCCAGAAGCAAGGAAGAACCCCTCAGCCTGTGTCCTGGAGAAGGTAATTTATGTGTATGGAGGATACATCCTGCGGAATGGATGTACTAATGACATGTACAAGTTGGACACCAGCATAATGGTCTGGTCTTTAATTAACACCAGAGGAACACCACCACCTGCTTCATCAAGTCACTCTGCCACCATCATTGGAACAAAGATGTTTGTATTTGGGGGCTGGGGGGGGAGAAACTACAACGGCATCAGAGTGTTTGACACAGAGACCAACTGCTGGCTGAGCAAGTCTTCTGGACACCTTCTCCCAGGAGAACGTGGATGTCATTCAGCCTTTGCCTACAATGGAGAGCTGTATGTATTTGGTGGCTGGGACTGGGAGGGGAACCACTACTTCAATGATCTGTGGAAATTCAGTCCGGAGGCCTTTTCCTGGAAGCAGGTTGAGCCCAAGGGGAAAGTCCCATGTAGGATATATGGGATGTGCTGTTGCATGGTGGGAGATCGTATTATCATCCATGGAGGACAAAAAGAAAACTACCACAGTTCTGGTGACCTGTACATCCTAGACTTAAATCCTAGCCTGAAGATGTTGTGCAAGCTAGCAGTCACTCAGCATGGTCTGGAGCAGTCTGAACTCCCACATAACATCAGGTGGGAACTGGCAGCCCTGACTTTCAACAGTAACAAAACAAAATGACAGCCCACACGCGCGCGCACGCGCGCACGCACGCACGCACGCACGCACGACACACACGTGATGGTGGTGCTACATGTATATGGGACAGACCCATGTTAACACTTAAGTTGCAATGATCTTTTCTCCTTGAAGGTCCGCGATGCCATGGTCTCCATAGACTTCCATGTAATTCATAGTGCACGGATCGTGCACACCCATGCCTAGATCATGCACCACGTGTGTGCAGGCTGTTCACAGCTTTCAAACAAAAAAGTCCGCTTGGAAATCCGTTCAGGCATTCATGATTTAGCAGCCATTATGTTTTCTTCAGATGTAAACAAACATGGCTGCCATGGTTGAAAGAATGGGTTGGTATGGGGATTAAACATGCAATTTCGCGATCGCGATCATGCCTAATGAATTTCTGGAGGTCCAAAAAAAATCTTTTCTTCAAAAACGTCCAAAACTCAGGAAACTCGGGGTTGGCACAGGGGCCTAGCAATACAAACTCGGGAAACTTGGGGTTGGCACTTGGCACATGACATGAGTGCTGTGTACATACTGTGTACAGATTTGTGTGATTTTAGGCCAAAATCTGTAGGAGCAGTGTCCAAAAATGAGTTTGAAAAAATCCTCCTGATGGTGGCGCTATATGGGACAGATCCATGTTGAAGACATGAGTGTAGACCAAGTGTGTAGCTGTTTGCGTGATTTTAGGGCAACATTTGTAGGAGCAGTGTCCGAAAATGTGTTTTGCAAGAATCAGCCTCATGGTGGCGCTAGAAGCGGAGATATGAGTAGGGCAAAAGTGTGACGTGACGTGAGGGACAGACGTAGGGACTGACAGGCGGTGGAAGTTTTGATTGTAACTGCGACCTTACGGTTGCAACAAATACACAAACAAACAACATTGTCTAAGCATAGAATTAAAAAAATCACACCCAATGTGAAGTGAGCGGTGGTCTTGCTTGCATAACATCTTCAGACTAGGATTTAAGTCTAGGATGTACAGGCTATGCTACACACACACATTTTGCTGGCAAAACGCTGAGGAGAAAGGCTACAGACAAGGACATATGACATCACTAGACAAACATGATGCTACAGCTACACACACACATTTTACTATGGCAAAACGCTGAGGAAAAAGGCTACAGACACACGCACAGCTACGGACACACATACATTTTGCTATGGCAAAACGCTGAGGAAAAAGGCTACAGACACACGACATATGACGTCACTAGACAAACATGATGCTACGCACACACATTTTACTATGGCAAAACGCTGAGGAAAAAGGCTACGGACACACGCACAGCCACTTATAGGAGCGGTTTGCACCGCTCAAAAATAGCGGTGCAATGTGTGTTAATTTCGCCAATCGTCCCGCTGGCCAATCACAGTTCTTCCTGTACAAAACAAACTTTGAGGATGTAGGCCATGCTTCTTGAATTATTCAATAGCATAAAAGCATGATGCAATACTACCCTTTAGTCTGTAATTTATCTTAAAAAGATTACCTACAATCAGTATTGTAGATAATATTTAAATCAATATCTACAATATTATCTACACTCATCCAAGTGTAGAAACAAGCGGTTATGTTATGTGTTCTCTTGTTCAAGTCAGTGGGGGAAATTAATTAGCTAATAAATGAATGGCCATATACGGAGCGCTCTGTGTCCTTGTCCTTGTTTATATAAAGTAACTATATATAATGTATTTCTTAGCAAAATTGAATGCATGCATGTGCCGATGAAGCCGGTCAATTTGATATATGGCCCAAGTGCTTGCCACCAAACATGTGGGAGGCAAAAAAAAAGGTTTACTTAGAAGATGATGGAAGATATGGAATAAAGTCTGACAAAGTACTATAATCTGGTTGCCAAACTAGGTGTGATTTTCTTTTTTATATATATATCAAGGACCCTCACATTTTCTTTTTAATATCAAGGACGCCCACAATTTGGTACACAGACCCCTATTGCGGGTCCATTTGGGTCCATTTGTACACTTTCAGAGTTACAAACCTTTTTCTGTAAGTGAACCACTGTTCTATAGACAGCTCAATTCCTAAAAGGTGTACAGTGGGGGATGAGCCCTCCTCAGCATCAAATGCCCTCAAGTCAAGTGAAATACCTACAAGTACGAAGAGATTAGTGCCATACTTAAAGCATTATAGTGTACAGCAGGGGTCTTCAACGTTTTCAGGCCAGGGACCCCCAAACTGATGGGTATATGGAGCAGGGTCCCCCTACCTCGTAGGGTGGGGTGGGGTTACAACATATATTGTGCAGGGCTGCCAACATTGGACTGTCAGAATCCAGGAGATGTATTTCTGTGCTGGTGAATTCTGCGAGTTTTGGTACTTCATCAGGTTACTAGCATTGGAAAATTATGGGTAAAAATGTTAGCTTGTAGATCGGATTACAGATTGAAGAAAGAACACATTGACATTCATTCATGTAGGCTAGACTTAAAGCCTACATCTGGGGAGGAATTATTATTATTATTCAATGCTGGAGTATTTCAACCTAACTTTACAAACTGAAGGCAATCATACAAAAGAATGCTTGAAGAGTAAAAGACCATTGCAAATTCCCCGTATACTCGCCCATTTAGATGGAAACAGACAGATCGCAGGTTCAAGTCCCATGCTAGGTCAAGGTACATGGAGGACCATTTAATTCTGTTTCCTGAGAAGTAAAGGCACTATCTGGCAGTGTGTGACATCATGTCATATGGACTAGGCCTATCGTCGCTCTTCGGGGAAAGTATAACAATATTTAAGGTGTTTTATTTATTTTTTATTTAAGTTACAGTATATATAGCGGGCAATTATTATGTATTAAGGCATATTTGGCATATCAAAATAAGTACTCAGTACTCATAAGCACCAGTAAAGTTGGCAGTGAGACAGTGTGGTGCTCTCAAGATCAAACTCTTAGTGCAGAGCTCCCATGTTCTAATCCCAGGCCTCCTACGGATTATTGCTCTGCACTTTGACCTTGTCACGGTTAAAATACAAAATAATACTCAAAAGCATAAAAAAACATGTGATCGTAGATGGTCATGGTTTAATGACTGGACTCAGTTTAGAGGTTCCATGTTAAAATCCCAGTCCTCCTATAGATCATGGCTGTGATACTTGGACCTTTTCAAGGTTAAGATACAAATGATCTAGTAAAAAGTTAAAACTTGCTGAGAGAGTGTAGTGGTTTAAAGATCAGACTCTAAGCTCAGAGGTTCCAAGTTCAAATCCCAGTCCACTCTGAGTTCATTGCTGGAGAACTTTGACCTTTTCAAGGCTAAACTACAAGTGAACAACTCAAAAGCACCAGGATATACCATTGGTGCCTATTGAGATCGGCAGATTTCACCCAGGTTTTTCTCACTCACTTCACGCAGTCTACTGTCTTCACACAATTAGGAAAACATTGGCATACAAAAGCATAAACATTAACCGAAAGTATGTAGGCGACTTACCGTTGACCATTTGGAATACAAGACCCTAACAAGGCAACAAATCACAACTGCCCCTTAGTAGTGGAGTAAGTGGCCTGAAGGTGCCATGGCTCAATGGTGTGAAGTCAAGTGAAGCATGACAAACTAACAGAACTCTGTTGAATTAGTCGGGAATCTAAGGACAAAAAAACTAATAATAGTGAATCGATGGAAAGTGCGTACAATTATTTCAAACATAGCAGCGACGTAGGGAAAATGTCTGAAAGCGGGGAGAAAGTGTTGATCTCCACAAGAAAGAAAGAAAGCCACGAGAGAGAGAGAGAGAGAGAGAGAGAGAGAGAGAGAGAGAGAGAGCAGGGACATGCTGCGCCCCTGATTCAGCCCGGGAAAAAGAGTTGGAGAGGCCCTCATTGCGCGCTATAGAGAGAGATCTCTCTCTATAGCGCTGCTGCTACTCAAAGATTTGCCATTTCAGATCATGACAAGTGACAAGCCAGTGGGCCAATTACATGAGTTATATTTCGTCGTTGTCGGGTGGAAACCTTGTATGTCCAAAACGAGTGCATCTCTCCACTCCGACATGTCTCCTTTCCGACATGTCTCCATTCCGACACTAACCCTATCTCTAACCCTAACCCTAAACCTAACCCCTATGGGAGTGTCGCCACTCCGACAATAAGAAGTCAATTTCAGAGTGGCGACATGTCGGAATGGAGAGAGCCTCCCGTCCAAAACCGTTTGTTTTGTATTAATCATTTTAAAATTGATTTCAAACTAGTGAAAACAGCCGATCTACAAGCACACAACGCCTCGCACCGCGAGGCGTTGTGTGCTTGTAGATCGGCTGTTTTCACTACTTTTGTGCGACGGCCTTGTATGATGAAGCAGGGCTTTGCTTTGCGAAAAAATGTACAAATTTGAAACTTGGACATTTGAGGTTTCTGCCCGACAGTGACGATTTACTTTGTTGGCCGCCCAGCCCCCAAAATGGAACGAAGGCCGACATTTTATTTTAATTTTTTTTCCTAATGGCCGGCCTGGACCGGGCCGGGAATGAACCGGGCGTTCGGGAGTTTTTCCCGCTTTTCCCAATGGCCAGCACGTCCCTGAGAGAGAGAGAGAGAGAGAGAGAGAGAGAGAGAGAGAGAGACAGAGAGAGAGAGAGAGAGACATACATGAGCCAGAGTAAAGAGCGAGTCAAAGACAGAGCGCGTCCCGCTGGCTCCCAGGCGGTGAGCCCTGTCTCCAGCAGGGGGCATCTTGCTCGCGCTGCCAGCCAGCCCTGCTCTGCCTTGGCTGGCGGTCAGCATTAGCGATGCGCTTTCCCGCCTCATAAATTATCGCCGTGACGACAGGGGCCCTCCGGCGCGGGGCCCGGCGTGACGCTGTCAGGCGGAGCGCACCGGAGACGGACCCCCGCGGACCCCCCCACCTCCCCACGGGACGGCCCCTACCTGCCTGCCTGCCTGCCTGACTGCCTGCCTCGCCCCCGAAAGATGAAGGGAGAAGGGGGAAAAAAACCTGCAAAACATCGGCAGTATAACTTACGGCGCTGGACGCCAAAGTTTCTCCATGGGCAGATGTGACTTATGGGGAGTAGTAGTGTTACTGTAAGTATGCGATAAGGTCTTGCTGCGCGGTCATTACGGCTTATATGGACACGACGGGGTGATAATTCCCCGAGGCGGAGCCGAGGGGAATTATCAGCCCGAAGTGTCCATATAAGCCGTAATGACCAAGCAGCAAGACCTTATAGCACTTATTACCCGGCTAATACATAAAATTAATAATTTGACTCAAAACTAAAATCAAAACAAAGTGTTTCCTTGTTTACAGACGGCTGAAAGTGCGTCCCCCCGAGCGCAACACGCTCGCCTTGGAAAACAAGGAAGTGCTGATCAAATAGAATCCATTTCTGTTACTGCGTCGTCTATTTCTCGCCTCAAATGTTTTTTAAAACATTCTTCAGAGCAACGTTTGGTTGTAAATGTCGCTGTGTGTTTGTTTACATGGTAGACATGTTGGATACGGCACGAAATCCACGCAGTGCAGCCTGAATACAGCAGCTGCTCTGAGCCTTTGATTAGGCAGCGGTGAATTATAGAACCGAGCGGTCATTATACGCTCATAATTCACCGCTGATTTCAGCGCTCGACCAATCAGAATCAAGCGTTCAACCAAGCCGGGTAATAAATAGTAATAAAGAAGTCGCCGGCTTATTGTGTCTAAAAAGAGATATTTAGCCACTTGTACGCATGCCCCCAACTACTGAAATCAAAATTGCTAAAATCGCTAAAACAATAGAAAGCAGTAAATGAAAACATTTGAACACTCATCTTTTCTTTTATCTAATTACAATCTAAAAGAAGAAAGTTGTAAAAAAACAAAGTTGTCCTTTAAGTTGTGGCATCCCCCACTGTGCTACAGTGATATACAGTATAATATCACTTTATATCACTATATTGTCGTTGTCGGTTGGAAACCTCGTATCTCCAAGTTTCAAATTTGTATGTTCTTTCGCAAAGTAAAGCCCTGCTTCATCGTACAAGGCCGTCGCACAAAAGTAGTGAAAACAGCAGATCTACAAGCACACAACGCCTCGCGGTGCGAGGCGTTATGTGCTTGTAGATCGGCTGTTTTCACTAGTTTAAATATTTTATTTTAATGAAAAATGCAAAACGAACGGTTTTGGACATACAAGGTTTTCACCCGACAATGACGATATGATTCATGTTGTTGCGGTCGGCAGGAACCTACAATCTCCATATAAGATGGCGGAAAAGTAGCGGATGCACGTTACTTTTGAAAAAGAAATTCACTTGAATCCAGAAAATTAACAGTTTTTATTTTTCCCGACAGAGATGTGCATGTGTGCTCCATGCATGCACGGCGATGCACACATACAGTACAGGTACGGATCGACCCGCAGCTCTTGTGAGTTCAAATCCCTCGCATGAGCTTGTCAAATTTCATCACGGAAATTGCTTAGTCTGTGACATATAAGTACCGACACAGCTCACTTTCTTATTCTCTTGAGGCACTTTCATTCTGTAGTAGCTGCAGCTATCTCTCAAACATTGCCCACAAAATACAGTCAAATATCACTTTGTGTCTACTATATATATACAGTACAAGGTTTATGACAGTGAATGTATATGACTGTGAATATCTCTGACTGAGGTAGTCCTTATACCTAATATGCATACGCGATATCGTTTTGTGAATCTTGACATTTTCCATATATGATTTATCTGTTGTAACTGCAATTCGTGGGAATGTGTGGGGGGAATTATAGTGACGCACTCTTTCACACATCAAACTTGCGTTAAACTTGAAACTTGCGTTAAACCTGTGACACGACAATGACATTGAAGTTGAAACTGCAACGAAGAGGAAGCCGATTATTTTACACTTTCACTCAAGTAAATTCTGGTTTCTGGACTTCTACTTATAACAGAATACGTCTGTCTACATTGCAGCATTACTTTCACACAAGTAACACACGCGAATACTTGTTTTTCCACGGCTGCTTATGAGCAAACTCTCCAACTTTTCTTCGCTATAGACAGAGAAGCTGCAACAAACAAGGAGCCGCCCTCTACTCCTCCTTTCCTCTCCCCTCCTCCCTCCCTCCCTCTGTCTCTTTCTCTCTTTCGCTCCACCTCTCTCTCCCCCCTCTCCCCCCTCTCTCCCTCCCCCTCCTCGGCGGTGGCAGTCTGCAGCAGTGCAGTTAATAAAGAGATTGATTATCGGCCTGTCAGGAAGTGACAGTCGGACAGGGCTGCTCTGCGTGAGTGACAGAGGCCACGCTCGCCACACAGCAGCGGCAAGCCAGCCAGCCAGCCAGCCTGCGCGCACGCACACACACACACACACACACACACACACACACACACACACACACACCACCGGATGCCCGTGCCAACACCGGGGGTGTTGCTGGTTGAGGTAGGGAATAAGGGGGGGGGGGTGGGGGGTGGAGGGGGGGGTGGGCTGCTGGGGGTGGAAGGGTGAGATGCGGGCATGTGGTGAAACAGTGCTCCAACCTTCTGGTAGGAGGGGGAGAGGAGGGGTGGGGGGGGGGGATGGAGGATGGCCGAGGGAGTCGGAGTTCACAGCCGTTGCCTTCTGGTGGGGGGGGGGGAGGGGGGGAGGGGGGGGGGCGGGGGAGAGGGAGAGAGAGAGAGAAAGAGAGAGAGAGATAGAGAGAGAAAGCAAGCTAGGGGAGAGAGAGGGAGAAAAGGGAGTGGGATGTAGGGAGCGAGAGAAAGAGAGAGAGTGGAGCAGATATAGAGAGAGAGAGAGAGAGAGAGAGAGAGAGAGAGAGAGAGAGAGAGAGAGAGAGAGAGAGATAAAGTGATGGCAATGATGATGACATACTGGTGACAACGAGGGTCATGCGCATGCTGCCACATACACACACACACACACACACACACACACACACACACACACACACACACACACACACACAAACAAACAAACGTGCACGCACACGCACACACACACACACACACACACACACACACACACACACACACACACAGGCATGCAGCGCTGTAGCAGCATGTGCACAATGCTTGCACAATGAACTGGAAGGCGCCGCGCACATAACAAAGATGAACTCACAAACTCATTAAAAAAAAAATATATATATATATATATATATATGTTACAGTCAGTTTGGGTAACTCAGTGAGATTGTGGTAAGAGCGCTCGTTTTGTAGTTCACCACACACCAATCACCACCAGATGGCGACAACAGCCAGTCAGCCATTCACTAGTGCAGGCGCTGACGTCACTCGTTTGCGACTCTCTTTCGTTTATTTACTAGCCCAGCTCGGCTGTGTTTAGCCATTAGCTTACTATGCCTTACTCTAACCCTAACCCTAACCTTAACCTCAGTAAAACTATGCCTAACCCTAACCCTAACCCTAACCATAACCTCCGTGGGGTGAGGCTATCATTCCTGCCGACGCCACGTTGTTGTTGCTCAAAGCGACCGCTTGTTCCACCCCGCGCCGCACGACGAGCGCTCCGTTTCTCGATCTAACAGTTTCTCTATCTAACCGTGACATATATATCCACTCGCAAACTCATAAAAAATTAAAAATAAATATCCAATATGTAGAATTATAGTCCACAATCCCCCACCCATCTCTAATCCCAACCCCTAAATGTTTAATCCTAACCCTAATGTCCCGGTTTGTCCCTGATTTCAAGCAATTTGTCCTGAGTCCTGACAAAATATCTCCAAAACACTAAAGGCTCTATCAGAGTCCAGCGTGAAGAGCTATCACTTCACCGCAGTGTAGTTTTCTAGCTATCACCTAAAAAAATGTTTAACAAAGCCTAGGTGAAGCGCGCCCGATTTCGTTTTTTTTGCGTGCAGAGATCGGTTTTCGGGCACGAAAACACACTTCAACACAAACACTGACATTAAACAGTCCTCTCGTCATAACCAACGTTTCTTTCATGTTTCCATGGTTAACTTTTTACCTCAAGAACACCGACTATAGCAGCAATTTGGCACAGCGACCGTTCATCACTCAAAACACTGGCCACAATAAAATACAGTATCCTACTCAGAACTCAGAAGCATGACAGCCGCTCAGCCGTCAGAACACTGAACACACAATACAATACAATAATATACAATAATAGTGGAAGGGTGAGATGCGGGCATGTGGTGAAACAGTGCTCCAACCTTCTGGTAGGAGGGGGAGAGGAGGGGTGGGGGGGGGGGATGGAGGATGGCCGAGGGAGTCGGAGTTCACAGCCGTTGCCTTCTGGTGGGGGGGGGGGGAGGGGGGGAGGGGGGGGGGGGGGGGGGGAGAGGGAGAGAGAGAGAGAAAGAGAGAGAGAGATAGAGAGAGAAAGCAAGCTAGGGGAGAGAGAGGGAGAAAAGGGAGTGGGATGTAGGGAGCGAGAGAAAGAGAGAGAGTGGAGCAGATAGAGAGAGAGAGAGAGAGAGAGAGAGAGAGAGAGAGAGAGAGAGAGAGAGAGAGAGATAAAGTGATGGCAATGATGATGACATACTGGTGACAACGAGGGTCATGCGCATGCTGCCACATACACACACACACACACACACACACACACACACACACACACACACACACACACACACACAAACAAACAAACGTGCACGCACACGCACACACACACACACACACACACACACACACACACACACACACACAGGCATGCAGCGCTGTAGCAGCATGTGCACAATGCTTGCACAATGAACTGGAAGGCGCCGCGCACATAACAAAGATGAACTCACAAACTCATTAAAAAAAATATATATATATATATATATATGTTACAGTCAGTTTGGGTAACTCAGTGAGATTGTGGTAAGAGCGCTCGTTTTGTAGTTCACCACACACCAATCACCACCAGATGGCGACAACAGCCAGTCAGCCATTCACTAGTGCAGGCGCTGACGTCACTCGTTTGCGACTCTCTTTCGTTTATTTACTAGCCCAGCTCGGCTGTGTTTAGCCATTAGCTTACTATGCCTTACTCTAACCCTAACCCTAACCTTAACCTCAGTAAAACTATGCCTAACCCTAACCCTAACCCTAACCATAACCTCCGTGGGGTGAGGCTATCATTCCTGCCGACGCCACGTTGTTGTTGCTCAAAGCGACCGCTTGTTCCACCCCGCGCCGCACGACGAGCGCTCCGTTTCTCGATCTAACAGTTTCTCTATCTAACCGTGACATATATATCCACTCGCAAACTCATAAAAAATTAAAAATAAATATCCAATATGTAGAATTATAGTCCACAATCCCCCACCCATCTCTAATCCCAACCCCTAAATGTTTAATCCTAACCCTAATGTCCCGGTTTGTCCCTGATTTCAAGCAATTTGTCCTGAGTCCTGACAAAATATCTCCAAAACACTAAAGGCTCTATCAGAGTCCAGCGTGAAGAGCTATCACTTCACCGCAGTGTAGTTTTCTAGCTATCACCTAAAAAAATGTTTAACAAAGCCTAGGTGAAGCGCGCCCGATTTCGTTTTTTTTTGCGTGCAGAGATCGGTTTTCGGGCACGAAAACACACTTCAACACAAACACTGACATTAAACAGTCCTCTCATCATAACCAACGTTTCTTTCATGTTTCCATGGTTAACTTTTTACCTCAAGAACACCGACTATAGCAGCAATTTGGCACAGCGACCGTTCATCACTCAAAACACTGGCCACAATAAAATACAGTATCCTACTCAGAACTCAGAAGCATGACAGCCGCTCAGCCGTCAGAACACTGAACACACAATACAATAATACAGTCCACAAGCAGTTGGCACAGGTTAGACCAGGCCGCCAGTCCAGAACACAATACGGTATAAATGTTATGTTATTCATTACCGGCTTGAGAATTGAAAATCCTTCCTCCTCCTCCTCCAGTCCTCTCACACACAGCCCAAAAGTAACAAAAGTAATCCTTTAGCTTCCTTGTCCAGGCCAGGGTGGCAACAAAAACAACAAAGTAATCCTTTCCTTGTCCAGGGTGGCGGCATTCCTTATTAACTCATTTAGTGCCACCCCTTTCACCACTAGAGGGCGCCCAGTGGCCATAGAAAATCCCATAGAGATATGCTGGTATATGCAGAAGCCCTGCAGCCATGACTTGCCTGAACACTTTCCTTTGTGCATGTACAGGAAGAGGATGAAGTTAGCTTGAAGTTAGCTATTGGCTACCAAGCATTTTAGAAGCCTTATTTTCGTCAACTTAGCCATGATTAAACCTTGCACACCTCATGCATGGGAAAAAAACAGAGAAGAATGAGCTCTAAAAAATCCAATGCAATCCTGGATTGCATTGGAGTGGATTTGTGCAGTTTGTTCACAGCTTTCAAACAAAAAAATCCGATTGGAAATCCGTTCAGGCATTCTTGAGATAATCGCCATTATGTTTTACATGTTATGTAAACAAACATGGCTGCCCTGTATGTTAGATGGGGTTGTATGGGGGTGGAACATGCAAAATCGCGATTGAAATCATGTTCACCAGATTTGATGGGGTCCAAAAAAAAAAAAATTCAAAAAAATGTTTTTCAAATTTTTTTTCTTTTTTTTTTTTTAAAGCCGAACTTGTTCGGGATCGGCACTCTGCGATACGATAATAAAGCCGAACTAGTTCGGGATTGGCACTCAATGAGTTAACTATTTGAAATGGCAGAACCAAAGTTATAAATATTGTGTTCTATTGAGTTTCAGCTGTAGCAGCAGTCTCCTGTGGTTTCTTAAGTTAACTTTCATTTCCTAGGAAATCTGTAGACCGACAACACATGTTGCCAGATTTTGCGAGAGAAACAAGCAGCCAGCTATATGAAAACCACCCTGGAATATTGTGGTTTTCATATAGCTGGCTGCTTGTTTCTAAGAACTTGGCAACACAGACCAAATCATTTTGCAGGAAAACAGAGGGGTGTTCTCATATAATAGCATCTATAAATCATTCAAAAAGCATCGTAAGTCGCTTCGATCGTGTTTAGTGCATGATTTCAGAATTTAGACCACTATAGGTCCCTGACTGGGGGGGGGCGGGCGGGGGGGTCTTCTGGAAGTGAATGGAGGGGACGGAATTGGACCTGGAAGGTGACAAAAACCCCTTGTGCCCCCCACCATTTTCGCGCCTGCTCTTCACCCTGGACTCTGTTAGAGCCTTAAAGGACAACTTTAGTTTTTTACAACAAGGGTTCATATTTTAGATTGTAATTAAAGAATATAAAAGATGAATGTTAAAATGATTTCATTTACTTCTTTCTATTGTTTTAGAGATTCTTATTTCAGTGGATGCATATAAGTGGATGCATATAAGTGGCTAAATATGCAATTTTACACAGAATAAGCCCATTCCCAAGATACAACGCAACCTTTCATGGTTGGATGTGACTTATGGGGGCTAGAAGTGTTACTGTAAATAGCAATAAAGAAACTGCTGGCTTATTGTGTCTAAAAATACATATTTAGCCACTTGTACGCATGCCCCCATGCGTACGCATGCCCCACATTTTAGCACGTTAATGCGATAAAACAATAGACCAAAGTAGATGAAAACATTTTAACACTCACTTTTTCTTTTCTCTAGTTACAATCTAAAATATGAACCCTTGTTGTAAACAAAACAAAGTTGTCCTTTAATAGGGCCTACTGTATGTATTGTTTAAAAAATAAAAAGGTTTTCATCACAATTAAAATAATAATAGCTGTTTTCAGCAGTGTGTCTTGTACATGGTGCACCTGACCAATAATGATAACCACAGTCAGAGGTTTCAACCAGCCGTTGCCTGTACGCAACGCCTACGGTGCGTACGCTGTACAGTACAAGTGCGTGCATGCACGTGAATGTGCGTGCGTGGGCATACGTGTGCACAAACGTGAGTGGCGGTTATATCTACTCCCCAAAAAACATGTTGTGACCCAGGGGTGTCCAAACCTTTTTTTCAAAGTGGTCCACATTGGAAAATATTAAAATGCTGACTACACTAGGGCATTCACGAATAGTGATTTTTAGTATTTGAATTATTCGACCTCAAAGTATTCGAATTGACGAATATTCGACAGGACAGGCCAAACTGGCCAAACTGTCAAATATTAAGTAAGCAAGAGTCGAACATTGTGAAAATAGCAGATCTACATGCTGAGCATGTAGATCTACTATTTTCACAATATTTATCTGCGGAACCGAGTCACATTAAATGTAATACCTACAATTCCAAGTGCTTGTCAGGGTGGGGGTCCCCAGGTCAAATATGTTTATTTTGGGGTAACGGCCTAAAAAGCTTTGAGAACCCGTGGTATAGAGCATTAAGAAATTCATCCACCAGGGGCATTGACAACTCATTCTTATGACTTTTTATCTAGCCAAGCTTTATAAACTATATATTTTTTAAAGAGAAAACAATAAAAAAAAAAAGAAAAAGAAAAAAGCGAATATTCAACTTCGGTGAACAACGTTGAATAGTGACTTTGATATTCGAATATTCGACTATTTGGTGAATGCCCTAGACTACACCTCCTGACATAATGTACTTTCGTTCAGACCATAACAAAGTCACTTACATATGTATCGCATTAAAACAAATGTATTTAACTATCATCATCAATATTTAATATCAACGGTCTTTTGTCAGGCGTCTGCTCTGAACAAAACACAAATAACTCATTTCATATTACCAAATGTAAGCAGATGTGCAAGGTAAAAAAAATACAATGAAATAGCCTTTCTTTGACCCCTTCAGAATGAGACAGTCATACTCTGGGAAAATGTTCTTGTTTGACGGTGCTGGCGGGCCGTTTAGAATACAATTTAGGAACGAAACCAAGCTAGGACCATACAAAATGTGTCCTCAGGCCGCGTTTGGCCCCCGGGCCGCACTTTGGACACCCGGGCCCTAAAACATGTCTATTTCTCAAAATGCACTCTATACTTGTGGGGACATCCAGCATGCACGCACGCACACACACACACGCACGCACGCACGCACGCGTACGCACGCACACACGCACCTCCCTACTCCCAGAGCTTTTTGAAGTTCCGGGGGCCTTATTGTCTGTCTGTCTGTCTGTATCTCCCCTTCGGCAAGCACGCCTCTATGCCTGCCTGCCTGTGTGTCACACGCACACGCACACGCACACACACACACACACACGCGCGTGCATAGCCGCACACACACACGCTCGCGTGCGAGTATAACTCCACATTTGAATGAAACCTACAGTAGGTGCTAATAGCATCAGTGGCGGATGCAGGTGATAAAAGTGGGATCTGTCTTCTGCCATCTTTCCCTTCTCCCCCCCCCCCCCCCCCCCCCCCCACCAGTAATACCAACATATGTGTGTATATATATATGTGTGTGTGTGTGTGTGTGTGTGTGTGTGTGTGTGTGTGTGTGTGTGTGTGTGTGTGTGTGTGTGTGTGTGTGTGTGTGTGTGTGTGTGTGCGCGTGCAAGTGTGCGCGTGCGCCAGTGAGCTGGGTGGCACATTTCCTGGCATCCGCACGAACCCATCCGCACCCACACCCTCGCTCTTATGCTCTCGCTCAAACGGCGTGTCGTTCAAAGACGAGGCGCGCCCAGGAGACAGCTTATGAAGGGGTGAAGGAGAAAGAGGGGATAGAGGGAGAGAGAGAGAGAGAGAGAGAGAGAGAGAGAGAGAGAGGAGAGGAAAGCATATCCGTGTCTGGGAGACGGGTGGCAAAGGAAGACAGACAAGAGAGAGAGAGAGAGAGAGAGGGAGAGAGAAATCAGAGATCAAAAAATGATGGCGGGCTGGGGAAAAAAAGCTATATGCGATGAAGGTGTCCCCGTCACTCCCCTGCACCCGGTCTGTCCAGCATCACAGATGAGAGATGAGGGGAGGGGGAGAGGGGGAGATGGAAGAGCTGCCGCCACCTCCGCTGTGCCGTTCGGCCTATACTACAGTGTTGATTTCGTCTACTAAGACTGCACTGTTCATTTCATAAAAGTACTTGGTTTCAAAAATGAACCCAGTACATTTTACTGTTTTTAAACTGAAACAAAAATGTAGATGTATTCATTCTGATATTTTTGAAAAATAGGAATAGGCCTATAGGCCTTCTCTCTTATACATGCCTCCTTTCAATAAAAGCCTGGTGTGCGCTGCTCTTGAGACAAATACAAGCCTGGGTTTCTATAAGAGGATTTACGTGACGGTTATGTCATTAATATACCTTAGAGATGTACTCTTGGCTTGCAGAGTACACATTAATGATGTCACTGATCACATGATACCGATCGCATGACCCCCACAATCAATCCTCCAGTTCTAGGCAACACAGAAGGGGGGACCTTTTTTCTTATTTCCACACAACAACACATTGTTCAATGTTGAAAATTAGTGGTACCCTTTAAGGCCCCACTCCAGGTTTGTAGCGAAGCGTCTTTGTTGAATCTTGGTGGACTTTGTTACAGCTCAATCTTATCTTTCTATTGTGCTCATGTGAAAATCTGTTGCGTTGTGAGCTTGTAGATCTGCTATTTTCACTAGTTTGGGTCCCGCGCAAATGTCCCATCTTTTTGGGTCTCGAACCTTAAAAGATTGGGAACCACTGCTAAACAGTATAAACCTCTTCCTTCCAAAGTTGAACACAACAATACCCCACACAAGCATTTTTTTTTACTCCACTCATCTCCCCCTGACCAATCAAAGCAATCTCTACAATGTTTCATCCAGGGGCGTCAATTGGGTATGGCAAGGGTATGCAGCTGCCATACCCTGGGTCCAGGGAGGAAAATAAAAGTTACTTTTAAATATAAATCCATGAATGTCTCTTTGTCTATCTGCGCTGGTTATTATGTTGTTAAATTACAGTAAAATAACTACAAATGCAAAATTTAACAAAATGGTCACTTTAACAAGGTATTATAATTGTCTTCTCCACACTTGTATTCTCCCCATCTTGACAAAATGGTATATTCCCAGGTTCCGTAGGTCAGCTGCACAGGTGCAATGCATTATTGTTAATTGTGGCACGTTTACTAACATGTTAAGTTTAGCTGCACTTGAACAACCGTTCCAGGCTGCCATATCCAGCCCAAGAAACCGTAGAAACCTGTGTAAAAAAACTGACAAAACTCATTTTTTTCACACATTGAATAGCCTATCTACACGCCTCGCCGCGCTGCGAGGCGTTGTGAGCAGGTAGATCTGCTATTTTCACAATAGAACCGTGTTATACAAAATGTAATGCCTCTTTTCCATGAGGACTCCCATCTTTGCCATACCCTATAGCTTTTGCTGAACTGACGCCACTGGTTTCAGCCCCCCCTTCCTCAGAAGTGCATGCAGATATCCGTCTATAAAACAAACCGTGTGATGTATATGCGATCTCCACGTTATGGCGGTAACGAGCATATGCCGCATAATGAGGCTCGACATGTCGGAGCAACAAAAGACCAGCCCACCCACCCACCTCCCCTCTGGGGACTCCTAATACCTCTCCTGTCTCCTCGCGGTGGGCCCTTTGCCAAAGCAAACCTCTCCACAGCCAACTAACGTCACCCCCGGTAAAGGTATGCGAGGTCAGGGGTGACGCCGACGGGAAGATTTGTGAGCATATTTGGAAGCATAATTAATTTCTCACAGACCCTTATGTTTTTCCTGGTTCACGTGATGGAGATGGTTAACGCGTATAGGGGAGGTATCTCTCTATGAGCGGAAAATTGAAAGGTGTCGACCGGAGCCGAAGCGGGTTCTTTGCTGTGATGCCACAGAAGGAGAAAATTGGTTCGGGAAAGAACTTTTCAGACCAAGGTGCAACCCATTTCCTGACCTAGGCTATAAGTTTTCTGAAAAACAAAATATTTATTCAAAAATTATTTTAAAAAAAGTGATGTTGCTGCTACAGTATATGGCCTACTGTACATAAATACTGTACATAAATACCCCAAAAGGGGTGCCGTCCTAAATGGGTAAAAAGAAAACACTAATTTATATGGTTCTATAACCGTTGACAAGTTCAACTTCATCGACCAGTGTGAAAGTTGCAGATCTCCTCTGCAACTTTCTGTGAGTATTCACTTATTAAGACATGCCCAATTGTGTATTTTTGGAACCATTTCTGGTTCCTCAAAGAACCAAAAAAATGCGACAAATACAAAAATATATTATTGAACTCAAGTCTCCATGGCGTGACCAATCAATAGAAAAAAAGTCATTTTGGGGGTGAACTACTCCTTTAAGCGACACATTTGGGCATGTATTCAACTATTCATAGAACTGGTTGCTTGTTTCTTTCACATTATAACCTGGCAACACTGGTCTTAGCGGTGTTGCCAGGTCTTGCTTGATAAGCGATACATTTGGGCATGTATTCATAGACCTGGTTGCTTGTTTCCCTCGCATATAATCTGGCAACACTGGTCTCACACAGCACTGTTCCTGTTCTGTTCCTAAAACACAGAATAACATGTTGAGTTGACTGTCCAACTTTAGGACATGTTTTGTAATCTGTAGCCTTGATACAAGACTGTCATATACTGATAATTTAAAGTTAGCATGGTTTTAATTACAGCGAATTAAAAACTCTGGACAATGGATAAACGTAATCAGGATTATGATGTTGTTTGGATGTGGCTGACTGTTGGGGTGACTGAATCTGTTGGTGAGTTATGCCTAATCTTACAGTATCACCTGCCTGGCCGCCGTGCCAATTAATGTTGTTATCATTTAAGATGAGAAATGGCTGCCATTGGTTGCTATCATGTGGGTTCAGAATCAGAAGCACGCTGGTTGGTGTTGTTTGTTGTGATTTGATTTGATGACGTGTGGCTATAGCTGGCAGGCAGGCTGTCTGTCTGTGCATCATCTGTATGTTTTGCTATGATTTCTGAAATTATTTTAATTCATGACGTGAATGTACAAAAAGTGCCGATCCAAAAATACAGATAGAGTGACCCCATCTTTAACCATGTGGGCATGTCAATTATTTTAAACAAGTTCAGTGGCGACTTCTTATGGCCGTCAAGCTTGCTGTTACAACAAGATTGCAGAAGCAATATGCACTCAACCGAGTTAAGACACCGTAGCCTACCCTATCCAAGACACCGTAGCCTACCCGGCAAAATTTCACGCATGTGAAGCCTGAAAACTGACTACCCCCTACCGGTGACAAAGTTAGCCGCCCCTGTTAAGAGCCATTATGTTTTTGTGTGCAGGCTGTTCTGGAGGCGTTTCTGCACTCAAGTCTCCATGGTCTGCAAGCAACACAGGTCTGGGATCAGATTGGAAGCGTTGTCTGCGTGACAACGTGGCAGGTGCAGGGTTTGATCCGACCCGCTGCCTCCTCCAGAACTCATTGCTTAAAAACATTCATTCAGTGGTTAATTCTCGCACACGTTGCGAGTCCTGAATTAAAAAAACGAGTACATTGTCACAGCGACGCATCGAGGAAGAGCATTTTTAACGTGCATTTTTAATGTGTGCATAATGCATAACGGGACGAAAAAGAAACGTCGAAATCCAAACCCTTTCTTTTTTTCTGCCGATGTTTAGTAACCTGTTTGAAGCTGCACTGGTTAACTTTCCTCTTCAACCCCAGATGTGAACCTGGTTACCTGTGCAAGTGCTGAATGTTTTACCATTGAGCTAATAGAGCCTGCCTGCTTGCTAGGGGGATAAATTGTAATCTTGACCAAATTTGTGTCTGATCCTGTCTAGGTGAGACATGACCTTTGACACCTTCTATATGTCTCAGTAGAAGATCAGGGAGACAAAAATACAACCACCCTAATTGTATAACCAGTAAGACGCCCTAAGGGCGAGAAGCGACCATCAGGGCAAGTTGTGTGAGAATTTTAAAGTTGAAAACACGTTGCTAGGCAAAAGTATGCCAGGGTAAGTGAGAGCAAAGTGTGACAGTCGCTGCACGTTTGGTAGACAGAGGGGGCGGGGCTTCAACAATTACAGCTCGTCACTATAGGCCGGGAAAAGTCCCAAGTCATATGAGCGTTTTAGAGTTGAAATCTAGTTGCTAGGCAAAAGTATACCAGAGTAAGTGTGAGAGCAAAGTGTGACAGCCGCTGCAGGTTTGTATAGTAACTGCTCCCTGACGGTCGCAATAAGTTATATTGTATTAACATGCTCTACCATACAGATTGGACACAATTACATTTTATTCTTTACGATGGACATTAAAAAACAATGAAGGCAGTGGGTCCTGGAGTAAATTCATCCGTATAGACTCAAGCTCCCCAGGCCTTGTGCACACACACTCACATACACATTCACACGCACACATACATGTGCACGCGCACACACACACTCCATCAGGCCTCCCCCTCTCATCCCACCTTCGCTAAATATTCTTTTTTGCACTCGATCGGCTAGCGGAGCGATCAATACCACTTGATTGAGTAAGCGGACAACTGGGCCTGGAATGAAGATGTGTGTGTGTGTTTTCCCCCTTTCCTCCTTTCCTTAGCGACACGGAGGAGGAGGGCATTTCAGGAGAGAGAAAGAACGCAGGATTGCTATTTGCCGACAGCAATTTGAAAACAGCGGATCTACAAGCTCACAACGCGTCGCGCTGCGACGCGTCGTGAGCTCGTAGAGACGCTATTTTCAGCTTACAACCAAGTGTAAAATCAGGCATTACAACACCATCAAGGCCTGCCAAAATATACTTTTTTTTTTTCTGTCGACAAAATCAACTGTAGATTCTGTACAACTGTAGCTCCAGCAATTCTTTCTAAACACTTTCAACCTACCTGGCAGGGCACTCATTTGGGCATGTCACTAATAGGCGACTTTTTGAGCGGTTCTACCCGCTCCTATGTACATCTGGCTTTGTCTGTATGTTGCACACATGGTATGGCATTTTGTATAACACGGTTCTATTGTGAAAATAGCATATCTACATGGGCGTTGTGAACATGTAGATCGGCTATTTTCACAATTTATGCCTCTAATATTTGACAATTTGCCCAATGTTTAATGTGTCATTTTAGAGGTATTAAAAAGTCCTTAAATTTCTCACTTTAGAAATGTGCATAAAACATTTAAACGTTATGTTGGTTTGTTTACTGTTGAGTGAGAAAACAATGTTGCACGTTAAGTTAATCATCTGGGGACCCCCAAAATAATCTGGGGCCCCCCCTACCTGGGGGTCCCGACCCCCAGGCTGAGAACCACTGATCTAGAGGAGAGAAAACGAGGAGGAGGAGGAGGAGGAGAGAGAGACACACACAGATGGACCAGTGCTTTTACGGTGGATTCCTCGGGCCTGGCAGGCTGCCACCGGCAGCAGCCTCCCTTTGTTTGCCCGGCTACTAAACTAATAGAGATAAAGACAGGTTCCTGCTGGCCTCCAATTAGAAAGCCATTAAGGAATACAAACACGCGTGGGAGTGCGCACACGCACACACACACAGAGAAAGACAAAAAAAAAAACACAGGTGTTGTGCGCGAGTGCGCAGAAATGCACAGCCACTCGCGCGTACGCACAGAGTCAAATATGTACTGTGTAGGCGGGCGGCGAAGCGTTCCCACGCGCGAGAGGGACAGAGGGTTTGAGGAAGTGTCCTCGTATCGCTGGAGCAGATATGAGGACGTTTCTGTGTTTGTGCGCGAGTGTGTTCAAGATACAGTCCTCAGGGTTACTTTCACTCAGAGTGCCTGCGAGGATTTCACTCGCACCTTGGCAGGCACGTGCACACATAGACACCAAAGGGGGCTTGAGCCCCTGCCCTTTTATCCGTCTGTAAAAAGTGCCCTCTCCCGACCATGAATGCAGTTTTCACTATATGGTGAAAGAAACGCAAATGTCCTCTTTCCATGCCATACCTGAAGGCAGCATTCAAGATAATTGACTTGTCCAAACTCTCCTGAACTTGAATGCAGCATCTTATTTTGAAATAATTGTCCTTTCTGTGTAGAAATCCATGCCGTTACACCACATCTCCAGTATTGACTTGATTATGCTTAGTTTAGTGTGGTGTACTGAAGTACTGAAAATAGCCGACCTCCAAGCTCACAACGCGTCGCAGCGCGACGCGCAGCGTGACGTGTTGTACAGTAGCTTGGAGGTTTGCTATTTTCAATATTTTCACAAAAAGGCCCTTTTAGAAATGTCAGACCCTGCCTCTCTAACATTCTCTGCACGGCCCTGACTCAGAGTGCCTACGCACAGACTGAGGATTTCACTCGCACCTTGGTAGGTTAGGTGCACACACACACACACACACGCATGCACGCGCACACGCGCACACTCAGGCGCCAACACTTCTCATACCCTGGTGTGGAGGATCGATACAAAGCGCTCCTCTCGAGGGAAAGACTGTCGCCGCGGTGTTATCTTTGTTCACACATTCACACCTTTGGTCAAGTCGCGGGACACTCCACGTTCGCGCCCCCTCCGTTCCCCCTCTCCCTTTCCCTTTCCTGTCACCTGCCCTTCCTGTCTGTCTGGGTCACTCCATGTAGTTGCCAACAGTGGTGGAAAAAGTACACTACTCAATTTTGGTTTGACTTATAAGTAAAAGTATCGATACCGCAACGTGGAAACGTTAGGGCAGGGGTTCTCAACCTTTTCAGGCCGCGCCCCCCAAAATAATCATATTTTTAATGCCAGCCTATCACCACTAGAGGGCGCCCAGTGGCCAGAGAATAATAGAGATATGCTGGTAATGCATGCCCAAGCCCTGGAGCCATGACTTGCCAGAACACCTTCCTTTGTGCATGTACAGGAAGAGGATGAAGTTAGCTTGAAGTTAGCTATTGGCTACCAAGCATTTTAGATTTAGATTTTCGTCAACTTAGCCATGATTAAACCTTGCACACCTCATGCATGGGAGAAAAAACAGAGAAAATGAGCTCTAAAGATCCTGGATTGCATTGGAGTGGATGGTAAATATCAGCAAATATCGGCAAATATCGTCCTCTGTAAACAGAGGACAAAAAAAAAGTTTTTGAAAAAAAAAATGTTTTTCAATTTTTTTAATTTTTTTTATTTTTTTATTAAAAAGCCGAACTAGTTCGGGATTGGCACTCTGGGATGCGATAATAAAGCCGAACTAGTTCGGGATAGGCACTCAATTAACTGGGGACAGTTCAGGCCACAAAATGCATCCCGGCATCCCCCTTTCTTTTCCTCTTCCCAGTCTCTCCTCCTGTCCCCTCGGCATAATCTCAGCATTAGTTAAAAAAGCGGCTCGCATCGAGAAGCCGCAGTGTGGCTCGCTGAGAGAATGGGAAAGGCGTTTAACGCATTCAGAACGGGTACACATTATTGTGTATCATTATTTTATGCTTTAACTATTGAAAAATAGCAGATATACAAGCTCACAGCTGTGAGCTTGTAGATCTGCCATTTTAAAAAAAATCATGAAAATTTGAATTTTGACCTGATTCTATAAGTGTCTTTTGAATCCTTGTAAGGTTTTTGGAAAAAAAACGATGTCTCTATGTCAGCAATCTGGCCAGCCATCGTCAAAGAAAACGTCCTTTTCACTTAACTCAGTTACTGCCAATTAAATATGCCCTCGAGTGGCATTATTGCCAGAAAATCTCCATAGACTTCCATGTAATTTATAGTGCACAGATCATGCACGCCCATGCACAGATCATGCACCATGTTTGTGCAGGCTGTTCACAGCTTTCAAACAAAAAAAAAAAGATTGGAAATCCGTTCAGGCATTCTTGAGATAATAGCCATTATGTTTTACATTATGTAAGCAAAGATGGCTGCCCTGTATGAAAGATGGGGTTGTATGGGGGGTGGAACATGCAAAATCGCGATTGAAATCATGTTTACTAGATTTAATGGGGTCAAAAAAAAAAAAAAAAAAAAAAGACATTTTAAAATCAAAAAATATATATTTATTTTTTATTTTTTTCTAAGTAAAAGTCGATTTAAGTCGTCTGGCAGGGAAGTCCATAGTGAGAAAGTTGATCTAAAAGTCGTTTGGCACTGTATCTCAGTTAGTCTGTTCTTGAGAGACTACTATGTCAGTGGTTCTCAAACCTTTTCATGTGAAGGACCCCCGAAATTATATGTATTTGGCCACGGACACCCCCATCTCGTAATATTTAGTTCCAGGGACCACCCAGAAGCAAAATTTGAGTTACAAACGTTCGCTTTGAAAATGCATATATTCAAAGATTTGCACACATTTTCACGACTTTTTCAAAAATAGCAGATCTACAAGCTCGCAGCGCGGCACTCGGTGCCGCGATGTGAGCTTGTATATCTGCTGTTTTTCACTGGTTAAAGCATTCAATGATTCTAGGCCCTAAATGGGTTAAGGCTCTGGCGACGCGGAGGAGGCTAAACTAGCTCATTTGTTACTATAGGCTCCGCGTTCCCGGCGAGGACAACCTTACAAATGGAGCCGCTATCCAATTATTACTGGTGAAGCTCAGCCACGGCGAGCCGAGCCCCGCGCTCCAATCTATTACCCCACCACGACTCTACCGTCGTCTACTTATGCCTGAGCGTTGTGTGTGTGTCGCGGAATGGACTGGTTTCCCCTGTGCGTGTGCGTTTGTGCGCGCGCGCGTGTGTGTGTGAGAGAGAGAGAGAGATAGAGAGTGAGACACACACATGTAAACATACTCACACTCAACCAAAGGCCAAACCACTCTGATATATCAGAGGGCACGCAGTGTGCGCGCGTGTGTGTGTGTGTGCGCGTGTGTGTGTGTGTGTGTGTGTGTGTGTGTGTGTGTGTGTGTGTGTGTGTGTGTGTGTGTGTGTGTGTATGTGTGAGAGAGAGAGAGAGAGTGAGAGACACAGAGAGGGAGACAATAACAAATACTAAAGATGGTGACGAGCGAAAATGTGAAAGGCATAGACTGAACGCTTTATACACATGCAGCTTTTAGATTCTCTCTCTCTCTCTCTCTCTCTCTCTCTCTCTCTCTCTCTCACACACACAAACACACACACACACAGACACACACACACACACACACACACACACACACACACACACACACACACACACACACACACACACACACACACACACACACAATTCTAAGCCGAACAGCATACCTACACTTAAATCAGCACTACATTAAAATATGCTCGTAAAAAAAATAAAAATAAAATGTAAATAAATAAATAACGAAAAAGAATATAAAAAAAAAATAAGCGGCATATGGAAGGCTCCGCGGAGGCATTCTTCTTTTTCTCTCTCTCTCTCTCTGCTATCTGTGAAAATTCATTATGGATTCTCACGACGACGCATGGTGTGAGAATCCTGGGCGTTTGTTCTGGGCGCGCGGCTAAACAAAGACACATGTGCTTGTTTTTCAAGAAGACGCGGCGCGCCGTGCGCCGCGGCCTCCCCGTTTCAAAGCATCCACTTGAAAGACAACAGACAGCTATTTACAATATTTATACATTTTAGGATGCTGATACCATGCATATTATGTGTCTGTCTTTACTGTGTGTGTGTGTGTGTCCGCGCACGTGCATGTGTGTGTCAGCGCATGGGTGGCAGCTCACATGTGTGGTTTCACATGTGTGGCATGTGTGTGTGTGTGTGTGTGTGTGTGTGTGTGTGTGTGTGTGTGTGTGTGTGTGTGTGTGTGTGTGTGTGTGTGTGCGTGTGTGCGTGTGCGTGCGTGCGTGCGCAAATGACACCGGGAAGAGAATCGCTGATGAAAAAGGGTTACTTCGGATATTCTCTGATAATTGGCGCCTTAAAAGCAGCTCATTTTTAACTATGTCACTGCGACTGCTCCATGACAATTAATCTGTTTTGCGGCTGTTTCCTTGGCATCTGTGCCAATTACTTTATATGCTAATATATGTAAATGACATTTCAGATGCCAGTTTCAAGTATTATGCGAGTGGCGTATTGTATCCCCCCCACCTACCCTTTTTTTTCTTTTTTTATTTGTATTTTCTCTTTTTTTTTAAACATATTTAAAGTCATATTGTTTGGGGCCGATCGACAATAACGGAGGCTTTTAAAATCCTGAGGTGTGTGTGTGTGTGTGTGTGTGTGTGTGTGTGTGTGTGTGTGTGTGTGTGTGTGTGTGTGTGCGCGTGTGTGTGTGTGTGTGTGTGTGTGTGTGTGCGTGTGCGTGTGAGAGTTACGATTTTTTTCCCGCCAGGGTTTTAATGTGTGCTGTGGAGCTGATGTCACATAAAAGCCAGCAGCGCAAACATTTACTCTACCCTGAAAGATATGGAAGCTGTCGGGATTTGAATACCTTGTATGTCCAAAACCGTTCCCCTATTTTCTTTACTATTCTTTTGAAAACATTTTAAAATAGCGAAAATAGACGCTGTTTGTGCGGCACTCTTGTACGATGAAGTATATGGCATTCATTTACATAAAGATTTGAAAGCAAAACATTATCTCGTCACTGTCTCGAAGTTTCAAATGTGTATGTCATTTGTAAATGAAAGCTCTACATCATACAAAAGTTGTCGCACAAATTTGTGAAAATAGCAGATCTACAAGCACACAGATCGGCTATTTTGATTTTCACTACTTTAACTTGTTTTTAAAATGCTGACAAAAAAGGAAAGGTTTTGGACATACAAGGTGTCCACCTGACATCAGTGCTATGGGAGAGTGTGTTAATTGTACAATGCCTGCTGGCGGGTTTCAGCAAAAAGACAGCTTTTATATACATATGTTGTAATACTGTATAGGCTATTATATACAGGCCTATATCCTTTTTTTATCAGAAAAAAGGGCCGCCCAACACCAAATGGTTAGCATTTCACCAGGTTAGCATTCGCCAGTGTTGGTTTTACTGAAGTTAGGTTTAGGTTTAGATGGTCGGAAAATTGGGTGGTCGGACGCACACGCACACGCACACGCACACGCACACGCACACACACACACACACACACTTCCTTCTTGGGCTCATGCCTAGGTCGGTGGGTTGCGAGTGCGATATCCGGGATCCCCCACATACAGTAGGCCCATCACCTGTGCTGAGAAGATAATATGGCATTCCGTCATCACGGAGACCACTTGAAAATCACAAAAAAAGTGTTTGTGGCACACTTTACTGAACGCTTTGTCAGATGAGTGGGTCACCTGCATTTTCCTGAATATGTTTATTTACGTTACAGCTTGGATACAAAAATAATAATATATGTATTTTGTAATATTAATGTTATGTTACCGTTAAAATCTTTGCCATTAATTAGTCAGTGGGGCACACTTGCAATGTCCGCCCCCCACCCCCACAGTGGTGCCCCGGCCCATTATGTTGAGAACCACCCTTGTAATGAATTGTAAAATAAAAAAGAAATAAGAGAAAAATGCCCCCTTTCGACTGCGTACACTCCGAGCTAAAACAACAAACACCAACCCAAACATCTGTCCCTCACAATTATCCACTTTTCCCCCTTTTTAACTCGCCACTTCCGTCTGAACTTTTACGGCATCCGCTCACACGCACCATACAGCCTACCCACCGAGCAGCCGCAACAGCAAAACACGCACGGCTGTGATGTTATTCTGTTGGAAAGTGGCATAAACGCTAAGTAAATGTTAATGAATGCACTTTGAGCCATATTACAAGAGGGCCTTTTCTCTTTACGTAAATGGCAGTAATTACCAGTGATTTCTCTCCCTCTCTCTCCCGTGTCGTTCCTGTCTCTCTGGGGGAAGCTTGCATTAACGGATCGAGGTGCTTAAAGAATGTTTTTCGATTGTTCCTTCCACTGGCAGTTTGTCTCTTAACCTCACACTCACACCCCCACCCACTGCTGGTAGTTCACTAGTTGACCTGAAGATGTCACTGTTGTATACCGAATGCGTGCAGCTGAGGGCAGAGAATGGTGTTGCTGCCTGTGTGTGTCTATGGTTGGTTGCCATGGGTCAGAAACCTCATATATCCATATTTCATATATGTATATATTTTTTAACAATTTTATTGCGTTTTTTCCCTTTTTTTATACAAACTAATTTATAGGACATGGCAAGACAAATATTACATAAAAGCTTAAACAAAACAACAAAAAGAAGAACAGATATTTAAAACAAATCTGATCAGGGCAAATGCGACAGTGTCCATAGATTGCATGAAGCCACAACAGTCTATGAGGTATTTCCGTTATTATCCATTTCGAAGCGTTTCCGACACATCAACGTCCCTTAAGAGTATAGGGTAAAAGGCCCCCAAAATCCCATCATACATTGAATTTTAATCTTTTCACCATTGGGTGTCATACTAACAGTGTTGCACAAAAGTAGCACAAAAATGCCCAAGATATAAGCTCACAAGCATCTCAAGGTGATGTGCTGTGAGCTTATGGATCTGCAATCATTTTTTGCTATTTTTTAATAAGAAATGAAGTTAAAGTTGGTCTGGGCTTTGTAAATATTGAACCAATGAAAAATATAAACCGAAGCCTGTGACTAAATGATAACTATATTGCAAGGGTCTTCAACAGGGGGTCCGGGACCCCTATAGGGGGTCCTCAGAGTTACTACAGGGGGTCCTCCAAATCTTTTGTAGATCAGCAATTTTTTTTTGGGCAAAGAAGAGCAGACAAAATATTTGACGGTTCAAGTGGTTAAATGTCTGAAAATACACATTACTCCAATATGATGACAGTGCTGTCAAACAAGTCTAATATGAAAATCTTTCTTCTGCAACACAATTTGATACAATATGTTCATCTCTCTCTCAGCTAAGGCCTGAAAACGTTGAAGACCCCTGCTATATTGGATTCATTCAAACACAGGCTCTCCTTTTTTGCTCTGTTTCTTAAAAAAAACATGTTTTGGACATACAAGGTTTCCAGCCTGCAGCGAGTCATCACTGTTTGTGCAGAGAGAGAGAGAGAGAGCAAGAGAGAGAGAGAGAGTGAGTGTGTGTGTGTGTGTGTGTGTGTGTGTGTGTGTGTGTGTGTGTGTGTGTGTGTGTGTGTGTGTGTGTGTGTGTGTGTGTGTGTGTGTGTGTGTGTGTGAGTGAGTGAGTGAGTGAGTGAGTGAGTGAGTGAGTGAGTGAGTGAGTGAGTGCGTGCGCCGTGCGCGCGTATGCATGTGTGTGCATGCGCGTGTGAGGGAGAGCGAGCATGAGAGACAGGTAAGAGAACCCAGGGAGAGAGAGAGTGTTTGCATGTTCATCAGCAAGGAACAAAGCCATGTCGCAGTATTTAAGACAAGACAGTGTGTGAAGTTTTGACAGTGGAGGAGAGAGAGACGGCATGACAGTGGATGCAACGTAGATCTGTTAGAACTGCTCAATCAAAAGAACATGTTCAAAAGTAAAATATGAAAGGCACATTCATAAAAAAAGAAAAAAGACTGTTGCTGTTATTGTTTGAGCCCGGCAATTTCTGTTCTTATGTGTTTTTTTTTAGTTATCACATCAGAATTCATAATTTCCCTGAACAATTAACGATGCGGTAATTCATGCACCTTGACTGCAAATGAAACAGTACTGGTATTGTTCTTCTTCACATTATTGTCTGCATCCTTTATTATTATTTGTTTTGGTGTGTTTTTGTTTGGTCTTTTACAACACTCTGCCAGTCTTCAGATTGAGTGCAGCGATGGCAGATGTACGACGCTCCAAAGCATTTATTTTTGACTTGCAAAAAACCATTCAACCTGGGTTTAGTATTTGCTGGCTGTCGGGTGAGATTGTGTCCAAAGATTTGTTACACGTATTTGGCCACAGACCCCCAATCTCAAAATATGTGGTTCCCGGGACCCCCCAGAAGCAGAGATTTGAGTTTCAAATGTTCGCTTTAAAAATACATATATTCAAAGATTTGCACACATTTTCACGATTAAAAAAAAAAATAGCTAAAGTATCAAATAATTCCAGGTCTAAATGGGTTAATTTACTAATACCTAACGATTAGTATTTTGTCTGTACTGAGTCAGTAGAGCTACACTGTATATGTTCCATTGGCAGACTATTCATTATAGTAATTATGAAAATGATGCATATAGTGTTGCAAGGGGCGGGCGGTTAGTGCTACACTCGTATTTAAACGCACACGTGTTTGTCACAGCGGGCACATTCACATGCGCTCTGCGCGTTCGCTGTCGCAGCACCAACAACACATTTGGGGAGTCATGATTTGATAATCATAGCTGAACTATTAGGCGAGAAGAAAGCATGGGGCGATGACGGCAACGTTAAAAATTAGGGTAACAAATGCCTGTATATGTGATGTCACAATAGCCTAGGCTGTATATGTATATCCCATAACACAGGGGTCTTCAACATTTTCAGGCCAAGGATCCCTTAGTTGAGAGAGAGAGATGAAGCAGGGACCCCCAGATTCCACATCCTTTGACAGCACAATCATCAGTGTATTTTGGATTCATGTCACATTGTGTTTTCAGATATTTGACCACTTGAGCCCCCCCCCCCCCCCCCCCATTCATGAACGGTGTGCTGTAGCCTTGTAAATGAGCCGTGACTATTGCGACCATAGGTCGCATTTACTATGAAAACCTGCAGCTCCCGTGCGTGCGTCAGTCTGTAATGCCTCATGTCACGTTCCATACTGTATTATGGCCAAGACAGAAAGTTGGTACAACACATGGATCTCCATATGTGGAGCTGACTATCATCACCTGGATCTCCATATATGTAGATCATGACACTGACCTCATCCAACCCTGGATAGCCATACATGGTGACGACTGTCAGTCTCTTCAGTCCGTCATGCCTCATGTCATATATGGCTAGATCCCTGATGTCATCAATATTAAGTCCATATGTGGGAATGCCCATATATGGACATATTGTGTCTGAAACTGCCACAGTGACAGTGTCAGTCTGGCTGTTTTATCAGCGACTGACACCCTTTAGGGAGAGGTCGATTCTTTTCCTTAGGGCGTCTTACTGGTCAATAGTAGTACACCAAATCTGGAACAAACAAGACTGGGGAAGTTACTTTCAAAATGTAATACTGTAATAATTACTAATCACTTAGTATCCACTGACTTAGTTTACCAGTGTCTTTTCTGTTTTCTGATATTGTGGGGAATGCTTTAGCTGACAAAAGCCGGTCTTTGAAAATCTATTGTACTTGGACTGCTCTTTCCCCCCGTCTACAACAAATCTCTTCGCCTAAACATTTACTAGCTCGACCACACTTGTTGTAGATCAGCTATCTTTGGCTAATGTTCCCGCCAGATTATGGATGCTGTGGTTAAATAAATAGACGGCAGAAGCAGTGCAGAAAGTGAGCGGTGACAGAGACAGAGAGACAGATGTATTGCGGAATATGCACACAGCTGACTGCATGGTGCATGCTTGCAACACTCTGGCTGAGACTAAGGATGGGAAGATATGAACATTTCATACCACGATTATTGTGACAAAAGAAATCACGATTTACGATATTATCGCGATAATCAAAATCCATTATCCTGGGGCGGAACATTGCCAAAAAATAGCCGATCTACAAGCTCACAACACGTCACAACAGGGTTTGAGTGGTACCAAATAAAAGGTGAATTGATCCCAGTGCATGACGTAGGACGATATCACGATACATTAAATCTCCACGATACGATTATCATGTGTTTTTTATCACGATAAACGATAATATCGCTTATCTTTTATTTATTTTTGGGAATATGGAAAAGTTACGGACAAGATTGAACAAGGTCATAAACATAGCAAAGATAACAGGTTTGCAATCTCACAACAGCTTGTAGATCTGCCATTGCCTTTAGGACAAAGGACGTGTTCTCAATTTGAGATAGTTTCAGTATGGTTTTGCCTCATTTTAATCACCAAAACCACCTAAAATGTAAATTCTAGTTTGAGATATTTGTTAGTTTTTGTTTAATTATATAATAACCCTTGCCCACGACATGATCCTGCTTGGGGCTGTACAGACAAACGACGGAACCATGCAAGTTTAGCACAGGTGAGAGGAGTCGTCGGTGCAAAACCCATCTGAAAAGTGTGTGCGTCCGTGTGGTTGGGTAACCAGTAGCCTAAGATGTGACTCAGTGACACATGCCACCATGCCAGGTCATCTGCCACAGTCGTCACCCTCTCACTCTCTCATCACAGCTCTCTCTCTCTCATAGCCAGCAGCCAACTGTTATTAGGGCCCCCGCTTTGGACTGGAATTGGAATTAGGGTTGCCAACCTTCCCTTGAAATTCAGATTCAGTAATTGGGATTCATGATGAAAAAATAAGAACATTATATTGGTGTGTAAAAGAAAAAATTGTGTGTGTACGGACATATTGATGACCCCTGATTTTGGGGAATCAGTCACTGTCACACATACGTTCAAACAGCTCATATTATACTAATACAGATTGTTAGAAAACTGGACCTGACTCCACTTGGACCGCTTTTTTCTGTATTCACTTTGCCAAACAGCCAATCTACGATCACAGGCGTGTTAGGTCAGTGGTCTTCAACCTTTTCAGGCTGTGACCCCCAAAATAATCATATTTTAATCCCCGAGGTCATCAATATTAAGCCCATATCTAACAGGACTCCATGTATGGGCATGAAAGAGATTTTATGTATGATGTCAGATGTGATAGAGCATTGGATTTTCACATAACGAATAACTGAGTAAGTATGTTTGGGGTCTCACAGCATATCTCCATATACAGTACATGGATCTCCATATATGGGTAACTAACTTCTCTGAACTCCGACATACATCCACTGGCCAGACGGCCACGGGCGAGGTCGCTTGTCACCCTTAGGTGTCTTACTAGTAGTAAACTTTCTGCGACCTATGGTCACAATTAAAATCTTGGTGTTTTGATATTTATTTGGGAGGCCCCTCTTTCAATATCCTCACGTATCACTTTGCCCAACACTTTGTTCTACTTTGCTCTTGCTTGCGTGCGTGGGTCTGTGCGTGTTTAAGATCAGACAAACCACTGGGCTGAATAAGTGACGAAGTAGCCATTACAGTAAATGGAAAGCTTTTAGCCTGCATTAGGAAAAATTACTTCACACTCAAGACGTCCCCTATATGTCATGAGACAGTGTTTAAGCTCAGAGTAAAGCCACAGGTAGTACTTTCACACAGTAAGTAGGACGGAGAGGCTTATTGTCGGTATCAACCGAGGACGCGGCAGTGGTGGAAAAAGTTCTCAAATGGCTTACTTAAGTAAAAGTATCAATACTGCATTATACCCACACCCTAGGTGGGGTTGGCGATAGGGCCTCTCTGTGGTGAGTTTGCATGTTCTCCCCGTGTCTCCTTGGGCATAGGCCCTCACACAAAAACATGCAGTAGTCCTGGTTTCTATACTACCTCCCCCTAGCCAGCCGGGTGCTCCCCAATGTCCCCTGGCACGGCAGGGGGAGAGCGGAAACCAGGACTACAGGTTAGGTAGTCACCGGGTGAGAAAAATGGGTTACAAAAAACGTGGGATAAAAAATATAAAAAAAAAAAAAAAAGAATACTGCATTATACAAAAGTATTGGCATCAAAATGTACTTAAAGTACCAAAAGTAAAAGTACATAATGGTTGAAAATATCAGATCTACAAGGTCACAACGCGTTGCGATGCGACACGTTGTGAGCTTGTAGATCAGCTATTTTCAAATAGCCAAGGTATAACATAGGGCTAACGTGGTTAATTTGCGACCGTCAGGTCGCAGTTACTATCAAAACCTCCACTGGCTGTCAGTCCGCCAGTTTGTCTGTCCGTCATGTCACGTCACACTTTTGCCCTACTCATATCTCTGCCACCGTTGCCCCTATCCATGCCAAACTTTGCACAAACACTCCTTGGCTGCCAAACCACCCCTCATTTCTCACATGCCTCTCTTCTAGTGCCACCATGAAGGGAGTCTTACTGGTGTATGATTTATAATATTATAATTTATATCTGCAAAGTAACTATAACTAAAGTTTTCAAATAAATGTAGTGGAGTAAAAGTACAATATTTGGATCCAAGATGTAGGAAATACTCAAGTAAAGTGCAATCCCAGCTACAATTTACGACAGGGGTTTTCAACATTTTCAGGCCAAGGACCCCTTAGTTGAGAGAGAGATGAAGCAGGGACCCCCAACTTTGTACATTACATATCATATAAAATTGTGTTGCCGATTTAAAATGACCATGGATTTCTTATACAGCTTGGACTTGTTTGACAGCACTATCATCTGTGTAGGTTGGATTAATGTGTAGGCCTATGTTCATATATTTAACCACTTGAACTGTCAATACCTACTAGTCTGCTCTTCTTTTCCCTCTACACCCCATTTGAAATTATTTTGGGACCCCCTTAAAATAATTTGGGGACCCCCCTGCGGGTCCCGACCCACAGGTTGAGAACCACTGGAATAGAGGAGGGTAGGCACATGCATAACGTGAGTGGCAAATCGAGTGGCAAAGTGAGTTTAACATCGTTTAACATTGTTTAATGCAATCAGATAGGATGTTCCGTTTTGGATGTATGGACTGTCGAGGCCAGGAAGTCGTTTTTTGCCACTCAGTAGTAGTTGCTGCATAACTTCCGGTTATGATGATGATGTCATGAGCATAACCTCTATATTATTATTTTTTTAGATACTTGAAGACTTCTGTGGAGCGCGTAATCCAACATGTTAAGCTCGCTACAAGCTTGTATATCTGCTATTTTTCAATAGTTAAAGCACATGAAGCACAAGTCATATACAGTATATGCTTTTTTTATGTCATTATATTTTCAGAAATGTGTGTGTGTGTGGGTGCATGCGTGCGTATGTGTGTACGTAAAGGTCTGCCATATTCCACCGCTAATCCGTCTCTTTACAGCAGCAGGTGGCATCTTGTTTTTCGCGTCACACGACCACGCTTTTATGATTCAAAAATCTAAAACCGGGGAAATGACAACACAAATTCGGCAATCGATGTCTAAGACTACCTACCGTGACGATGATCTCGCTGGCCCCCCCCCTAACGTCAATACAACGCCGCTACGCTTAACAAATTACCACCCGTATTCCACAAACCACCGTGGTGCACTATGGAAAACAAATCACATTTTCATTCAGCATTATTCAGAGTGTCATCTCCCAAGCATAATGTAAGCTACCCAGAGGCCGCCGAATGATACAGTAAAAGCTGCAAAGCCGAGAGGAGAAATTTGCACCGGCGAGAGTTGATACGGCATGATACAGATTCCCAAGCCAAGTTGTACTTACAGTACATTAATATACTAGTCCTGTGCCCGAGGGTGTGCACAGTATATGAGTGCACAATACAGTGCACAGCACAGTATACTGACATTTCTGCCTCTAATATTTGACAATTTGGCCGAAGTTTAACCCTTAAGTTCTGTTCAGATTCACTACACCTTCGTTCTGTTCGGGTCATTTTGACCCGGTGGATATTTGGTTTAAAAAAAACAACACTAATATAAATTTTAACTTAACAAATCATCATGATACATTGACTTTGACTCAATACCAAACAATTCATATGATATATATGGTAAATGTTTGCATTTCTGCTTTGCTATATCACATTAAACACTGAAAGAGCTAGGCGTTTTTACTGATTTAGCTGGAATCCATGTAAAAAAAACTACTTCATTTAATACTGGGCAATATTGCTCATGCTTATAGGAAGGGGGGGAGGGTTCGGAATGGGGCTTCGGAAGGGGGGTGTTAGAAGTGGGGGTGACTGTGTGTCTGTGTTTTGGCATAATACTGTGTATTTCTGTGCTTCCGGGTCAAAATGACCCGAACAGCACTTAAGGTTCAAAAAATATGAGGGGGGTGTAGCATGGGTGTAGTGCAAAAATATTTTTTTTACATGTTCATCTCAGAAGAATCTTTAAGGCCAGAGAGTTTCAGGTGGAAACATTTTCAACTTCTACCTTTTTTTTTCAAATGAAAATGTAAAACGGGTCAAAATGACCCGAACAGCACTTAAGGGTTCTTGTCATTTTAGAGGTATTAAAAAGTCTTTAAATTGTCACTTTAGAAATGTGCATAATACACTCTATACGCTTAAACTTTATGTTGGTTTGTTTACTGTTGAGTGAGAAAACAAATGTTGCACATTAAGTTAGTCATCTGTGGACCCCCCCAAAATAATTTGGACACCCCCCTTGGGGTCCCGACCCACAGGTTGAGAACCACTGCAGTGTAGCAGCGAAAACAGAAAGGTCACCAAATCAGTCGTGGACTTCCAGTCCCCCTCCAAACGTAACAACAGGATGTTGTTGATGGAGCAGCCGCATGCTAATTACTGACTGCCTCTGGGGCGACTCACCTACTCCAACCCCCAGGTCCCCCCCACCCGCGAGGCTCGCGCCAGCGTTGCCACGTTATGTGGGAGAAACAAGCAGGCTGGGTCTATGAAAACAAACCCCCAAATAAGTGACTATAATACACCAGGGTTCCCCAATTAGTTTTCCCCAAGGGCCAAATTATGTCTAGGGTACCAAGCCAAGGGCCACAACATTGCAGGGGACGACGGTGACGTTCCCGCTACTCCAGCGACAGTTCAGATATTGTCGTTGTCGGGTGAAAGTCTTGCATGTCCAAAACCGTTTTGCATTTATCATTCTCAAAAATATTTTAACTAGTGAAAACAGCCGATCTACAAGCACACAGCGCCTCGCACCGCGAGGCGTTGTGTGCTTGTAGATCTGCTGTTTTCACTACTTTTGTGCGACGGCCTTGTATGATTTGCGAAAGAACGTACAAATTTGGAGATACAAGATTTCCACCTGACAATGACGATATACTAGTGTTGTTGCTGCTCTTATACCACCATTAATACTGGGGTTGGTGTGGGCCAGACAGTAGCCCCCCGCAGGCCGCAAATGGCCCGCGGGCCGCCTATTGGGGAACCCTGATATATACTGTAGGCTGCAAGAGCAATTTATAACCAGTGGTTCTCAACCAGTGGTCCTTGAGGGGGTTCCAGGTGGTCCCCAGCTAAATGATGGAGAGTTGGTAACAAAATGGACCCTTATGGGTCCACTTGGTTTCATGTTACGCTCTCAAGAGTAAAAATTATTGTTAAACATCTGCATTACTTAATTAAAGATTTGTTACGGACAAACACAGACAAATGCATAGGGTCCTTGACAGCAACTTGACAGACACAAAAGAAAAAACTCATCCCACAACTCTCCAATATTTACAAGCGACTTTAGAGCATGGGTCTTCAACAGGGGGTCCTCAGAGTTACTACAGGGGGTCCTCCAAATCTTTGTGTGATAGAAGCTTTTTTTCCTCCTTTTTTATGTTAACCACTTGAACCCTAGCATCCATATTCTGAAAACGTGAGCCAAAAATAGCAGATCTACAAGCTCACAACGCCTTGCGCTGTGAGGCGTTGTTGTCGGCTATTTTCGGCAAAGAGGTTTGGCGTAGAGGAGAAAAAGAGCAGACTAAGTACATAGTGAAAGGTCAAGTTTATTAAGTATTGACGGTTCAAGTGGTTAAATATCTGAAAACACAAATTGACATGAATCCAAAATACGTCAAACGATGAATATCTATGGGTTGTGGGGGTCCCTGCTTCATCTCTTTCTCGACTAAGGGGTCCTTGGCCTGAAAACTTTGAAGAACCCCCTGGCTTATAATAAGCGGACGTGGCAACCGGGGTCCCCGTGCCATAATGCAGGTTCCGCGCTCGTACCCCATGCCCAGGACGCCCTCTTATCTGCCCAGAACGAGGCGTTGCGCGGTGACAATACATGCCAGGGACCTGCCACACGCAGCGCCCCGCTGGGTGACGGGTGTGATCTGGCCGTCTATATGGCACACAGAAACACACTAGATTAAACTGAGAACTGCTGGGGACTTATGTGCTGGGATCGACGTATACTGTAGCATAATATCTTGGGCTTGTCATTATACTGTATGTGAAAATTGTAAAGAAAAAAAAAGGGAAAAAATGCCGATCTACAAGCTCATAACATGTGGCACCGCGACACATTGTGAGCCTGTAGATCGGTTATTTTCTATATTTGTATGACAAAATGTATGGAGCAAACAGAAAATAGAGCATAGACATAGAGCATAGAGAGGGGAAGCATACGATTGAGTCTCCTCACCTTATGTTGCGTGCACCCACAAGCACACACACGCACACGCACACACACACGCACACGCACACACACACACACACACACACACACACACACACACACACACACACACACACACACACACACACACACACCACGAGTCGCATTGTGGAAACCTCACTTTCTTACGAGACAAAACCTTGTGGAAAAAAGGAGGCACGAGCAGCTGACTGGTAAACAACAAAAAACAAAAAAAGTGTCTCTCTTTCAGGGAAGACGCCGGGAGAACTTTCTCCACAGGAAGATATATAAACGTGTGACGTATCGATCTCAGTGACGACGGCGAGGTGAACCAGAGGACAAACTCGCCGAGCCCGCGCGATGCCCCTAAACTGCTTAAGACCTTGACTCCAGCCCAGCCTCCTGTCAGCGCTTTAATAAGATGACTGGCGACACACGGCGTGTCGCGGTGGAATGCCAGGACACCGGGCACCGTCTAGAGTGCCAGCTCTGCTCTGTAGCCTCCCGGAACAGCCGGGTTGGTCTCCAAACCTATCCGGCAGAGGGAGGGGGAGGGGGGTGGGGCAGGGGCAGGGGCAACCCGGGACCAAAGGGGTTGGGGGGGCTGGCATCTGGTTTAATATAAGAACAAGCCGTCCACCTGGCCGTCACTTGCTCACTACGTTGGCACCGGCGTCGGGGCAGGTTGGCATCCGTGCCAGCGGGGTGGGGGTTTGTAACAGCTGGGTCCGGGCCGTGGCCCCTCTCCCTTTGGCCCACCGGAACCCACCGCCTCCTCCTCCGCCGCGGCCACGACGAGAGTGGCACAGCGGACGGACGAACGGACGGAGGCACGGTGGCTTCCTCTTTTTTTTATTAGCGCCGTGCCGGCCAGACCAGAGCGCCAGCTGATCCTCTCCCAGGGTCGCCGTCAGCGCTGATGTCTTCATCGCTAAGCCGAGCAGACAGCCCAGGGCCCGGCAGCCAGCGGAGGTGACAACAAATCCAATTACCTCCCCCTCCATGGTGCCCGGCGAAAAGAAAGAAAGAAAGAGAGAATGAACCCACCACCACCAGACCAGGGGAGGGGGGACAAGGGGGGAGGATGTTGGCAGCGTGCTGCAGAGGTGATGTGGGGGAGGGGGGTTATTGGGACAGAGGACGGTAGGGGACACTCGGCAGGACAGGAAGTGGGGGTGGGCAGCGCTGCGGGACGCGAGGTTATGCGTCCCTTTTCCGGTCTTCGCTCCGAAGCGGCGACCATAGCCAGTGACTTGTTTCAGGTTGGCTTTTTAAAGGACCATATTGTCTGTGTGTTATACGTGAACATAGTTCAAGGGAAGGCACGCACATCCCAAACAAAGTAATATCAGGTGCTGGACAAAAATATACGTACATAGGAAGGAGAGGAAAGTCTGCACACTGAAAGGTCGCTCCCAGGAGTAGTTCAGGTCTAAGTCAGACTTAGACCTGATGAAGACCTAGAAGGGGGTTGAAACGTTGTCCATGCTTTAATACGTAAACATAGGACATTCTGAGAGGGCTCTATTTTGATTGTCTTAAGTATCAGCTCTTATGCCTTAACTTAAAGGACTGTCCATACTGTCCCCGAACACCAAACTTTTCGTCTGAGAGTTCCGAGTTTCCGACGTGCAGTTTTCCGAATTCTCTAATTCGGGGTATTGCTTTTCAGAAGATACGAGTGACGACTTTTCCGACGAAAAATCCGGTGATCGGAGACAGTATGGACAGGCCTTTAAGTTAAGGCATAAGAGCTGGTACTTAAGACAATCAAAATAGTCTGTTTTCCTCTCTCTCTTTGCGTTTGATTACATTTTCTCCAAAGTCATCGAAACATATATCAAACTTAGCTGAATGATTGAGTCAGTCAGAGGTGATTTCACGATTCATATGTTTGTGGGGCAGACAGCCAGGGCATTTAGGGGGGCATTCCCCCCCCCTTGCTTATGCCTAGATCCGGCCCTGGAATAATTCCAAAACTTTCAGAACTTTCAGAAGAAGATCACACTTCAATAGAAAAAGACAAAAATAACAGAAAAAAGGGGTTGAAAGACCTCAAATGAAAAGGCCCGACACTTGAGAGATGTGAGAGGAAGAGGCCGTTAAGGTGACACAGTGACATCTTCACTGCACTCTTTGTGTGTCTCAGACACAGTTCAGAGAACTCTTTCTTATTAATAGAAGCCTGTGTAAACGTGAGTGATAAGAAAAGATCATAAGTGCGCCCGGAACACGTCATGCTGCTTGGACGTGCCAGACAGTTGCATCACTTTACTCCCGCCGCGAGGCTGATGCCGGATGGAAGCTTAGAAGTACGGCATGAGCATAAATTAGCGTGTGACCGGCGGTGGACAGTAACCAAGTATGTTTACTTGAGTACTGTACTTTTCAGTACATGTTTTGCGGATCTGTGCTTTACATGAGTATTTGTATTTATTTTTTAAGACTGCTGACTTTAACTCCCCTACATTTCAAAGACAAATATTTTACAAATATTGCCCTTTTGACTCCACTACATTTCTAGGGATGAGAAAAGTACATTATGCCATATTTCAAATATAGTTAAAAAATTATACTAAATAAAATAAAATAAAAAGCTCACAAGCTCATAACATGATGTTTTTTTTTTTATTAATATTATTATTATTTCAGGAACATTTTCAGTGTCTAAATTTCAATACAGCATTGATGCATTGTTAATGAAGAATTCACTTTGTAATTTGTACTTTTGAACACTTAAGCATGTCAAAAAGCATGCACTTTTGAATGCTCACACTATAGGGTGTGCCAAATGTAGTTCTAAGAGCGGCCATTTCTTGTGACAACACAGCCTTACACAGGTGTTCTGATTAGACTATATAGCATTAGTTCTATGCAATCAAACAATTGAAACACCTGTGTTTTGTCACAAGAAATGGCCGCTAAGGACTACAATGACGTAGCCGCTGGCACACACTATACTTAAAAGCAAGTATGCCAGTCATTTTGACTGAGCAACTTTCACTTGTAATTGAGTAATATTTGGACTATGTCTATAGCTTTGTCTCTGCAGGCTGAGTACCTTGTCCACCACTGGGCACGACTCCCCCGAAAGTCGCCTTTTCGGTCCGTTTGGTGAAACACGAGGACACCTTGAAAAGCCCGGCCTGCTCATGGATCCATAGCACTTACTGTAGGTGAAAACTCAAGACTATAGTGTCATGGCCGGGAACGTGTCCAAACCTGTCACGACTCACATTAACGTGGCCGTATTTCCATAAGAGGCATCAGGTAATGGGAGAGTTTAATAATTTTTTAAAAAGTATAATAAACGTCTACACCCGCAGCCCTTTGCACCGCGTCCCCCGCCTGGGCTCCAACGCTAACTCGATTAAATCTCCATAAACAGATTGGATGATCCATAGGACACAACATGGTAAGTGGCCATCGCCCGGTATTGATCGGCCATCGGACTCGAGGGGAGGGGCTCTGAGGTGAAGGACGGAGGGGACGTTTTGTGGGTCTCAAAGTGGGGTCCGGGGACCCCCCGGGCTGCCCACTTGAGATGATTCCAAGAGGACTGAGGGGAGGCAGTGGCTCAGGGGTAGAGTTTCCGTCTTAGAACATGGAGGGTTCCTGAAGGGTTCCCAGTTCGATCCCACAGGCTCCCCCAGAGTTAGTGTGGAAGAGTCCTTGAGCAAGACTCTGAAGTCTGAACCCTAGTTGCTCCGGTGAGCAGGTTGGTGCCTTGCATGGTTTCCTCCGCCATCGGTGTATGAATGTGTGTGTGAATGTGCGAATGTAATGCACAATCTGTGTAAAGCGCCTTGGATTAAGGCACTATATAAATGCACATTTACCAATTAAGAGGGTCCCCAAGTTCCAAGAAACTAGGACGAAACCAGTTCTAGAACCAAAGTTCTTGCGGTGTAAAAGGTGCGGGCCACAGTACAGTGATTGCCACACAATTGCGTTGTGTGAGCTCGCAGATCTGCTATTTTTTAAAGTTTCGGAAAAACTTGAAAAAACTATGTGGAAAAAGTTGGACATTGATTTTTGGAAAAACAAATCGCTATGGGGGGAGGGGGGTGGGGTCCCCTGGCACACATAATATGTTCATATGGGGGGGGGCGAATACACATCAACTTGAGGGTCCTTGACATGGAAATGTTTGAGAACCACTGTTACGTTCTTGAACGGAGCGGGGAGCCAAAGGGAGGCAAGCTGCCAAAGACGCACTCTCCCTGCCCGACCTTTCGTTTGCCAACGGGTTTGAGCTGTGTGTATCTATTTTGCATCTAGCTTAAGGTGAACATTTTTAACGCAAATATTTTGCTTCTGGGGGTCCCTGGAACAAAAGTATTTTGAGATGGTGGTCCACGGCCAAATACATATGATTTTGGGGGTCCTTAAGCACTTATATAGGCCGATTCTACAAAAGTCTAACAGTTTTCTGAAAAAAACTATGTTGCTATATCAGTGGTTCTCAAACTTTGTCATGTCAAAGACCCCAAAATGATATGCATTTGGCCGCAGACACCCCATCTCAAAATATGTTTGTTCCAGGGACCCCCAGAAGCAAAGATTTTAGTTAAAAATGTTCACTCTAAATGTGGGTCTATTCTGCATCTAGCTTAAGGCCCAAGACCAGGTGGGAAACCCGCACACGCCTCCCTGCCCTCCTACTTCCACTCACAACCCCAGTTACTTACTTCAACCCAAACAAACCCAAACACTCCACTGCAGTGCCCAAGGTCTCTCTCTCTCTCTCTCTCTCTCTCTCTCTCTCTCTCTCTCTCTCTCTCTCTCTCTCTCTCTCTCTCTCTCTCTCTCTCTCTCTCTGTGTGTCTTCGCCTTATCAGAGGAAGAAACCGCGGCACCAGAATTTCGCCTCGGCGGCTCTGTGACTTCCGTGCCCAAGCGAAGAAGATCATCCACTATACCCACATCTCCTCCTCTGCCGCCCCGGCCCCAACAGACCACAACAGATAGGAGACGGAAAGAAGAGGGGGGGGGGGGGGGGGGGCTGTGTGACGGATTGATAGCAAAGTAGAGGAGGAAGGCGGGTACCGTAGCGTCGCGGGCTGTCTGACCCATGAGCGGAGAGAGAGAGAGAGAGAGAGAGAGAGAGAGAGAGAGAGAGAGAGAGAGAGAGAGAGAGAAGCTCTCACTTTTGATGGTTGGCTCGAAGCCCTGCCAGCATATTTCATATTCATAGCTGCAATAAAAAAAGAGAGAGAAAAAAAAGAAAGAAAAATCTGTGGTGGACAGGGGAGGGGTGTGGGCAGGCACGTGCACACATACACATCGAAGGGGGCTGTAAAAAAAAAGTGCCCTCTCTCTCCAGACCATGAATGCGTTTTTTACTATGTTGAAAGAAACGCAAATGTATGCCCTCTTTCCAGTACCTCAATCAAGAGAATTGCCTTGTCCAAACTCTCCTGAACTTGAATGCAGCATCTTATGTTGAAAGAATTGCCCTGTCTGTGTAGAAATCCATGCCGTTGCGCCACATCTCCAGTATTGACTTGATTATGCTTAGTTCAGTGTGGTGTCAAGCACCGAAAATAGCCGACCTCCAAGCTCACAACGCGTCGCAGCGCGATGAGTCGGAGCTTGGTGGTCTACCATTTTCAATAATGTCACCAAAAGGCCCCTCTAGAAATGTCAGCCCCTGCCTCTCTAACATTCTCTGCACGTCCCTGCATGGGTGTGGAAGTGAAAAGAACGTGGCTTAGTGGACGGATGAAGGAAGACTGACAGATACAGTGTCTATATATAGAGAGAAAGAGAGAGACAGACAGAGAGAGAGAGAGAGAGAGAGAGAGAGAGAGAGAGAGAGAGCGCTTCATGGTAGTCAGATGAGGGTCCTCAGTTGGGTGACTCGGGGGCTCATCTGAGCATGGCGGCACCGCAGGACATGCCCGTCGAGAAAGGCGACGCGATCCGATACCCCCCACTTATGCCGTGGCATATATACATATGCCCCCCACACCCCCTCTCCTCTCCTCTTATGCAGAGGAGCAAGCCCCCCCTGTCCATAATAAATTGCAGAACTTTTCCTCTATATTTTGGTCGTTATGCCCAAAGTTTGTTTGAGCGTCTCGTCGTGCGTGTCTGAGCGGTGGAATGTATGCGAGCTCCAGGGGCGTCACAAGGGTAGGAAAGTGGGACTGAGTTACTAGGGCCCAAGGTGGAGGGGCCCTAGTAACTTTAGCTATTGAAAAATAGCAGATATACAAGCTCACAGCGCCGCGCTGCGAGCTTGTAGATCTGCTATTTTTTTGAAAAGTCGTGAAAATCTGTGCAAATCTTATGTGTATGTATTTTTTAAGCGAACATTTGTAACTTTTCGAGATGGGGGTCCGTGGCCAAATTCATATCAATTTTTTTTGGTGGGTCCTTGACATGAAAAAGTTTGAGCATCACTGACATACATAGAAACATAGGTTTCTTGCACACATTTTCACAATTTTTCAAAAATAGCAGATCTACAAGCTCGCAGCGCGGCACTCGGTGCCGCGCTGTGAGCTTGTATATCTGCTATTTTTCAATAGTTAACATTCATGGGGGGCCCGCAGTGAATCCTTGTACCCAGGGCCCAGCATTTGGTGTGACGCCCCTGGCGAGCTCACTGGGTTAGGACCGCCGAGAGGACTGAGCCTGCTCTGCATACGAACGAAGAGGCCGCCGCGGCGCTCCTCCTCAAAACACGTTGCTTTGGGACGGCCGGCGTCCGTTGAACCTAATTGCAAGTAGTTGAGTATAAGGTGCTGGTAAAATAAATAAAATAAATACAACACACTGTATGTTTATCAGTCAAGAGGAACTTTTGATTGTTGGCCAGTGGTGACCAGAGTGTGGGAGAGATGCAAATCAAGCGATGTGATGTGTGTCTGTGTGTGTTGAGCTCATTGTATCGCAATATATATATATATATATATATATATATATATATATATATATATATAGGTCTATATATATGATATCTCTGAAAAGGCATACAGTGGAGACCTTGTATCGTATCAACGATATTTATCACAATATCGCCCACCCCTATGGTATGGTATGGTATGGTATGGTATGGTATGGTATGGTATGGTATAATACAGGGACGTGCAGAGAATGTTAGAGAGGCAGGGGCTGAAATTTCTAAAAGGGCCTTTTGGTGAAAGTATTGAAAATAGAAGACCTCCAAGCTCACAACACGTTGCAGCGTGATGCGTTGCGAGCTTGGATGTCGGCTATTTTCGGTACTTGATACCACACTGACCTAAGCATAATCAAGTGAATACTGGAGATGTGGCGTAACGGCATGGACTTCTGCACAGAAAGGACAATTATTTCAACATAAGACGCTGCATTCAAGTTCAGGAGAGTTTGGACAAGGCAATTCTCTTGAATGCTGCCTTCAGGTATGGCCTGGAAAGAGGGCATTTGCATTTCTTTCACCACAGTAAAATCCGCATTCCTGGTCTGGAGAGAGAGGGCACTTTTTACAGACGGGTAAAAGGGCAGGGGCTCAAGCCCCCGTTGATGTCTATGTGTGCACGTGGCTGGTATAATATGGCATGGTGTCGTCTGCCCCCCCCCTGACGGTCAGTGGGGGATACGACTGAAGGAAGTCACTCGGAAGCATCCATCCTACGGACCCCCACCCACCACTCACGACATCCTCCCAAATGCACACCCACCCACCCTCACTCAACCACCCACCCCATTCCACTCACTCCACTCCACTTCCACCCTAGTCTCTCTTAAGACCCCAGAACAAGACCCCCCCCACTCCCCACACACACACACACACACACACACACACACACACACACACACACACACACACACACACACACACACACACACACACACACACACACACACACACACACACACAGCTCAGAGGGGCTAATTAAGGCTTTAATATGCAAATGAGAGCCGCAGTAAATTACACAGCTGGCAAATATGCCTGTTTTTTGCCGGAAAATACATCAGGAGTGCAGCGAGAAATGTGCCGCAATAATACCGCCGCTTATACTGCTGTTGTTGTTGTGTTTGCAAAGAGACAAGGGATTGTTCTCTCTCTCTCTCTCTCTCTCTCTCTCTCTCTCTCTCTCTCTCTCTCTCTCTCTCTCTCTCTAGGTCCATTGGATTGTCCCTTCATCGTGCGTATTAGAAGTCCTCTCCACTCCACACAATGAGCGGGTTGTAATTTGCTAAGTGGATAACAATAGGATGTTTTTCTCTTTCTTACTTTTCTTTCAAAACTTTGCTGAAATCTCAGAGAAACGTGTTCAGAACTTGCGTAGGCCTGTTACAGTATAGCCTTTCGTGTTAGGAATGAAACTAGCAGTGCATAATAGTCGACGTTGTTGGTATGTATTTGTGAAGATCACTGCGGGACTTTTTGCCGTGATTTCGGTTAAGAATTATGAAAATATCCTGATAATGATGATGATTTAATGAATTGGGCTCATAGTGGCATTGATTTGATTAACCTTTGAAACTATGTCTTGAAAATCAATTCAAAAGTGAACACATCCAAATGAATCAGTTTTAGTGGCCCCAATGGGCTCTGTCAGTCAGTACAAAGTCTTGTCTATTTTCAGTGTCAGTTCTTGAAGCTCTGACTTTTGTTATTACGATTCATCACTTGTTTGTGTTGAATTCTTTGTGTCTCTTAATGTTGAATACGCAGCAACATCCTCTGTGTTACTTAAGCCATCAAGACCTGGAATTATATTTTATACTTTAGCTATGGAAAACTAGTAGATATACAAGCTCACATCACGGCAGCACTTCACGCCGTGCTGTGAGCTTGTAGTCTATATCTGCTATTTTTGAAAAATGTGTGCAAAGCTTTGAATATATATTTTTCAAAGCAAACTTTTGTAACTCAAATCTCTGCTTCTGGGGGTCCCTAGAACAACATATTTTGAGATGGGGGTCTGCCGCCAGATACATGTAATTTTTGGGGGTTCATTGACGTGAAAAGGTTGTTTTTTATGCAAATCTTCTCATTTCTGAGAAGTCCCTTGCACAATTCTGGGTTTTTCTTTTGGGGGATTTGTAGGATCGGCCCGGGGTCTCAATGGCTTTACGTCAACAGAGGCTAAAAAGGTGACATCTGATGTGTTTTTCCCCACCTTTTCTCTTGCCTGAGTCTGATGCACCATGGTGGTGTGACGGGGGGTGGGGGGCGGGGGGCCACAGGGACAGCGCACTTCACCCCCCGCCCCGCGAGGCGTTGCCATGGAGCTGGGGGTTCTGGCTGGTTGGCACCGTCTCTCCTAGACGCACCGCCGTGATGATGCGAGCCATCGCCCCTCTGAGCTGGGAACCCCGGTGCCCACTACACGCCTAGTCAGGCTGTCCCGTCACCCTAACCACTGGGGGGGTGGGTGACAGCCCGGAAAGGTGCCCAAAATATACCCACGGTCCTCATGAGGCCAGCGGCTCAGTGGCTCAGATTCAAACATTTAAAGACACTCGTGTTTTTTGTTCCCCTCACATGCCAATGCCAACCCGACAGTATATACTTAATTGACTGGGGTCCGTCAGGGGTCTATTACTTGGCTCCCTGTGATATGGGTCCATTTGGTTTCATTTGCACACACTGAGAGTTACACAGACCTGTTAATGTGTCTTTTGGAACCCCCCCTAAAAAGGAACCCAAATGGACCCCACTTTCAGAACCACTGGTGCAGATTGAAGGAAAAAATATATATATAGAGAGAGAGAGAGAGAGAGAGAGAGAGAGAGAGAGAGAGAGAGAGAGAGAGAATCATATCAAATGTGGCCTAATGCAGGGATCTTCAATGTTTTCAGGCCAGGGACCCTCAAACTGATGGGGAGATGGAGCAGGGACCCCCTACTACCTAGTAAGGTGGGGGGCGGGGCTATAACATACATATTTATGTATAAAATAAAATTGTGTTTCATATAAACATATTCATTTATTTTAAACACACATGTACAAGGTACAGCGAGTAGGGTGGCCGTACCACTGCCATTTCTCCTTGACCTTACAGGATCTTGTCACGGTCACTGCCTCTGTCACTCCCTTCTCCCCAATACCTTGATGATCTGAATCGGTTCACCTGGGAAGCTCACCTGTTCCTGGTTAACGATCCCCAGAGACTATAAAGGCCCCGTTTAGACCAAAAGCCAAATTAATACAGCCTAAATCAGATCTGTGCCATATCCAGATTGAAATCCGGTTTGATTTATGAAGTCTGAACACAAACAAGTCACATGGAACAAGTCACTTTTACGACTCTGACTTGAGACACATTCAGAGTTGGTTCCAAATCTGACGTATGCCTACTATGACATGCCCCAGAAGGGTTATGGTTCTGAGTTTGGGTAGGGAGTCGATATCTTCAAAGGCATTTTGGTAATGCATTCCACATTTTGGTGGCAGCATAGCAGAATGCATCTTTTCCCCTGTTTGGTCCGAATATAAACTAGATGCACAGCAGCCATTTTGGAGAGAAGTTGCAGGGTCTCACTTCTTTCACAGGTGTTACCAATAATACTAAGGCTCTGTCTGTTCCATTCTGGTCAAACAGAGTCAGGGTGCTGATGTTGTGCATGTTGGCTCACTAGAAACACTCTGCTACACCAGTGGCTCTCAAAGTGTGGGGACCCTCATGGTTTCTTGGGGGTTCCAAATGACTCCTTAAAAGGTGTGTATTATGGGGGGGGGGGGTGTCCTTGAAATAAAAGGTTTGAGAACCACTGTGCTGCATGAAATGGAGCCTTATTTGTATCATTGGTAACACCTTTGAAGGAAGTGAGAAGAGACCCAACTTCTCTCCAATATGGCTGCTGTGCATATAATATAGCCTGTTTGGGGGGAACCGGGTCAAAACCTCCACCTGCTGTCTGTCAGTCTGTCTGTCAGTCAGTCTGTCTGTCTGTCCGTCACGTCACACTTTTCCCCTACTCATATCCGTTGCCCCTATCCATGCCAAAATGTGCACACACACTCCTTGGAACCACAACCTCCACCGCTCATTTCTCACATGCCCCTCTTCTAGCGCCACCATGAGGCCGATTCTTGCAAAAGCAAAACACATATTTGGACACTTTGCCCTAAAATCACGCAAAGCGGTACACAGTATCTCTAAAGTCATGTCATCAACATGGATCTGTCCCATTTCCCATATTCCCTCCTGATTGGCTACCATTGCCTTCTAAAGTTTGTGTATGCGACCTGACAGTCGCTTATCTCCCGATTAGGGAGTCTTACTGGTGGTATAAGTAGTTTGACAGGTAAATGAGTATGGATCGTCTGAGTATCTCTTAGACCAGACGCCTGGTGGGAGTAGATGCACTTCTAGGCAGTTTCCACCACTGGTTGGGTTGACACACATTTAACAACTCCACCTTGCAGTGTGGCTACAGCCAACACTTTGCCCCTCAGAATCCAGGCTGGCGCCGGACGGGCTCGATGAATATTTTAGACTAGGGTAAATAATTAATAATTAACAGCGAACAGGGCCAATGATCAAATGCAGCAGTGATGTGGCAGCAAGACACCAAGAAATCAGGACTCTTGTAAACAAAGACGAGAGGACCCAGATACCACATACCCCCCACTCCCCCCATCTTCCCCCCCACTCCCCAAGCTGCCGCCCCCCCTCCTTCCCTTTATTTTTGCCCTTTTAAATATGCGCATCCGCAATCGCCCCCCCGCGTCGTCTCCAAACCACACACGCGCACGCAAGCACACACCAACAAACGGCATGTCTGAACACGTGAACTCGCTTGTGAGACGCGGCGATGTGCTTTCGCAGTCAAATTCTCACTCTCTGTCAAACACGACAACATGTGCCCCGCTAACACACACACACGCACGCACGCACGTACGCACGCACGCACACACACACAGGAACGCACGCACACGCAAAGTTCGCATAGTTATGAGGACACATCGATACTGTAGAATGCTGTTTTTTACAATTTTTAACAAAACCAAAAAGGTTGCACCATAAAAACAACCATTTGTAAGGACCAGGAAAACGGTATACTTGTGGGGACATTTGACCCACAGAAAACACACGCACACGTGTGCGCGCACACACACACACACACACGCACGCACGCACGCACACACACGCAAACATGGCAAGCACACCCGTTTTCTTTCCGAGGAAAGCATTTTTCACGTTTTTTCTTTTTTTTTTGGCGGTCGACCCTGGGAATACTGACTGAGCGGCGAGTGAGAACACTTGATCTGGACCCCCCGCTGGTTCCTGATGGAAAGATTTGCTTTTTAAGCCATTTAGGCCTAGAACAAGCTTGTAGATCTGCTATTTTTGAAAAATCATGATTTTTTTTGCAAGTCTTTGAATATAACTATTTCAATTTGTAACTCAAATATTTGCTTCTGGGGGGGTCCCTGGAACAACATATTTTGAGATGGGGGTCCGCGGCCAAATAAATGTAATTTTGGGGGTCCTTGACATGAAAAAGTTTGAGAACCACTGATTTAGAGGAAGGATTTAAAAGTCGGGGTCAAATATCGGGTCAAAGATATTCAAAGACTTGCACACATTTTCACGATTTTTAAAAAAAATAGCAGATCTACAAGCTCGCAGCGCGGCACTCGGTGCCGCGCTGTGAGCTTGTATATCTGCTATTTTTCAATAGTTAAAGCATAAAATGGCGGTTAAAGTCGTTCAAATCTAATGCGACGCGGGCGCGTTCCCGGTACTTGAGGCTTAATACAATCGTCACTCCTCCTGTACCTGGCTGTGACACGCCGAGACAAATCCCAGCTGTGTGCCTCCGAAACCTGACAGAGCTTAAAAATTCCCTTATTACCATTCATGCCCCTTAAAAAAGAAAGAAGAAGAAACGCACGCTAGCTAACTCCCAATGACAATGACGGGAAATGCTAATCGCGTCTCTCTGCGGCTTAGGGAGGCGTGAAGACTGAAAAAAAGCGCCAATATGGAGGCTTTGGTGCATGTGAGACGGTGTGGCTCTCAAAACTCGTCTGGCACCCCTCAAATTAATATAGAAACCCTCCCCCCAAATGAAAATAGGGAGGACTAATGTGTGCGGGAACCCCAAACCACCAGCGTTGTATTGTTGGTCCGGTCACGCGGGTAGTCGCCGTCCCGTACTGTAGGGGTCTTCAACGTTTTCAGGCCAAGGACCACTTAGTTGAGAGAGAGAGAGAGAGATGAAGCAGGGACCCCCACAACCTTCTCATAGATTCCATATAAGAGTTAAGATCTGTTTATTTGACAGGGACCTTGCTCATTAATGGACATGTCAGTTTTCACTTCAATGTAAATGAGCCAGATTTAGCCCGCTGTGGGCTAATTTCCATCTGCAGTCCCTGGACCCCCATTGGTGGTGATCAACCCCCCCAATCCAGCCCTTGATGCTGAGTGCCAAGCAGGGAGGCATTGGGTCCCATTTTTATAGTCTTTGGTATGACCCGGCCGGGGAATTGAACCCCCGACCTCCCAGTCTCAGGGCGGACACTCTAACCACAAGGCCACTGAGCTGATATAGTTTCATCATTTGACAGCACGATCATCAGTGTGTTTTGGATTCATGTCAATGTGTGTTTTCAGATATTTAACCACTTGAACCGTCAATACTTAATAAACATGACCTTTCACTCTGGTACTTAGTCTGCTCTTTTCCCCTCTACACTAAACCCCTTTGCTGAAAATAGCCGATCTACAAGCTCGATAGCTTGATAGATCTACTTGTCTCAAGTTTCTTAGACACTTTATGTATATTATTTTTTTGTGACAGCTTTTTTCTACAATTTATGTTTATATTCTTCTTTTTATTGTGCCTTGCTTTTTTGACACAACAGTACTCTTTTTCTTTTTCTTACTTCTTTGTAACTTGTAAACTTAACTGCTGTGCTGCCTCTGGGCAACTGATTTTCACCCTGTGGGAAAATAAAGGTATCTGTCTATCTATAATTCTGCTCCACTGCATCTCACAGACCAATATTGTACTTTTCTACTTCAGTACAATAATTTAACAACTTTATGGTAGTACTGTTACTTTACAGATTCCAGTTATTATTAGAAAATATATTACTGATAAATGATGATGTATTACACAATTATAGAGCATATAAAGTAATTAAAACCAGCTGCAACAATAAAGCGATGCACACATTAAAATCCAATAATGTGATTGGGAAATGGGACAATCCGCATAATGAGTAGTAGTCTTTCCTGTTTGGTGCAGTAATTATAAATATGTCATTACGTTAGTTTTTTTTTACTTGTAACACGTTAGTTCAACATCTGCGATATTGCTACTTTCGTTTGACCACTTAAACCAGGGGTCTTAAACGTTTTCAGGCCAAGGACCCCTTAGTTGGGAGAGAGATGAAGCAGAATATGGACGCTAGGGTTCAAGTGGTTAATGTAAAAAAGGAGAAAAAAAGTTTCTATCACTCAAAGATTCGGACCCCCTGTTGAAGACCCCTGACTTAAACCCTCTAGTCTTCGATAACCAGACTTGAATTACAACTTTACTTTGACTCTCCCTCCAAATCTTGTTGTGAAACAAATCATAAACCCTTCCAGTGCCGATCCCGAACAAGTTTGTCTTTTTTTCAATACAATACAATATTTTTTTTGCTATTTTACTTACCCTGAGCTGCTTGTAGAGACGTGGGTGGTCCTGGGTGGTCCTGGCTCGTCCTACGCTTTCCAACGAGCCATTCTACGTGGTCTGACGATTTATTCCATTGAAAATGGCCAGATGCCAAGTTTAGAGCCCCCCAATTTTTACTCAATCTATGCTGTCGGCGGCGCAACGTATTCCGGGGTGCCGGTCCCGAACAATATCGGCTTTTTTAATAAAATGAATTAAATAATCGGAGGCCTCACCGAAGCCTGTCTCTAAATTTTCATCCAGGCCGCCAACCACGATCTGTTTACACCGGCCCGCGAGAGGGTAACGCCGCCGAATCGCGCCGCCGAATCCAATACATTCTCACATCTTTGAAGCCCACTTTCTCTCAACTGTGTTCTTATGGAAGCGGAAAAGTTTTTTTTACGGCTAAATCGCCGAAAATCGGGCTTCTAAAATGAGTGATAGCCTATTGCTATCTTGTAGCTCTCTTCATCCGGGTCATTTTCATGACATGCACCAACGTGAACGCGCGCGTCACTGCTACGTGGGTCCCCGTATGTTACAGCGGTGGGCTATGGGAGTATCTCTGGCACTCTGGCGCCCTCTTGTGGCCTTGGCACAGTATGAGTTAAGTCTTCCATCACTGTTTAAATCAGGGTTTCCCAAAGTAGGTGCCGTCCGTGACACCCTAGGGTGCCGTGATGCCAGCCCAGGGGTGCCTCAGAATACTTTGATAATATTTGGAATTCATCAAAATCACTTAAGCAAGTTTAACCACTTAGACCCTCTTAAGCCCTTTGCACACAGGACAGTTGCGTTTTTTTCGTTTGCGGTATGAATAAAATGCATTGGATTTGGTGTGCAAGGCTGTGCGGAATCGGCGCTGCGGATCCAAAAAGGAGTCATAAAAGGAGTGATGAGTTTTTTACCGCATGCGACAAGACGCACGAATCGAACTGGTTTCGATCGAGAAAAAAACGCACGGCGGCAGCCACTCGTCGCACGGCTAATTCGGAGCCGGTGTGCTTGAGGTCATAGAGAATCATTGTTTTCTTTTCAAAAAATTATATTGTCCGTTTTATCCGTCTAAGGCCCAAATATAGAAATACTTGAAATAAAAAATTGAAAAAAATCAGATGGTGTTGTAGGAGTCCTAATAAGAGGAAAATGTAATGTTTTTTTCAAAAAAATGTTTTTGTAAGGTTTTATAGCCATAAATCATAAATCATAAATCATGCTCTAATTTACATATGGGGGATATTTTTCACAATAATAACATATGTACATGTTCTAGACATTCTAATGATCACCAAAAAAAATAGTACAGGCATTTTACTTATGTTTTTGTGAGGAATAGCTTCCATGAAAAAGTGAGATGTTGTTCGTCAAAACTCTGGAATGTCAGCGGGTGTGGCGGGTGTGAATGTCAGCCCCTGTGGGGGGTATTTATATGCAAATATTGTGGCCAATGGCATTGTAATACTAAACAATATAATCCAATGGTGATGTTTAGGTGGTAGGGGAGCTAAAATAAAATGATTTAAACCTTATTTTGGATAAAATACAAACGTTGTAATATTACAACAGTGGGCATTAGAGGGTTAAACGCGCCTGTGTGCAAAGGGCTTTATGCTTAGTAAAACACACCTGATTTGCACTGTACTCGATGAGGTCTTTTTCCATCCATCCCAACTCTCTTCACCCAAAAATAGACGATCTACAAGCTCACAATGTGTCGCGTTGTGATGTGTTGTGAGCTTGTAGATCCGCTATTTTTTTGGTGAACCATCCCTCCAGAATAGGGATGCTGGGGTTGAAGTGGTTAAACGTCAAGTCAGTTCTGATGGAAACAGATTATATTTCACTGTGACATAGTGTATCTTAGGGAGAAATGTTCTCATATTTACGTAGCATAATATGAGATAAGATTCTAAAAAATATAAGTGTAATGCCATGGATGAAAAAGTTGTTTACACCTTACTGGGGTCGCCCGAGTCAAAAAAGTTTGAAAACCCCTGGTTTAAACGACACCCATTCGCCGAACGCAATCATTCCAAATGCCGCCTCCTCTGCAAAAAGAAGAAAAAAAAAAAAGAAAAAAAACGCCCCATCTTCTCCGTTTTGACTCCAGCCAGAGGAGATACTTCATAAAGAATCCGGCTTTAATCGTTGTAAACAACAAGCAGACGAACAAAACACAACAACAACAATAACGGAATCAAATCAAACACCGCAAAAACAGAAATAAAACAAGTTGTGTTTGTGTGTGTGTGTGTGTGGGAGGGGGGGGGGGGGGGGGGGGCTGTACGCGGATCGCCTTCAGAGTTAATTTTAAAGCAAGCATTCGTGGTTCCTTGGAGATTTTAATTAATGCTTTAATATGCAAATAAGTTAGTGGAGATAAAATCATGACAAACAGATGGCAAGTGCGGGTAATTATTTCGTGAATCCAGCAGGGGCATGTATTAAAGTTATGGCATCGTTTTCCCCGGGCCGTCGCAGCCGCGGAAAAGGTAGCGGGGGAGGAGGGGAGAAAAAAATAGAAAAAAAAAATGTATCACTGATGATGAACGCGGACATGAATGACTTATATTTGCATCTTCGAGTGACAAATCTGTGACCACACTGACTCCGGGTGGGTCGTTTAAAAGACAAGATGTTGGGGATAACATCGTCAGTTGCGGGCACGCGCACGCGTAGACATCGAAATAGGGGCCTGAGCCCCCTGGACTTTTACCTTACGTCTGTAAAAAAAAATGCCCTCTCCACACCTTTACTCTGGTGAAACTCAGAATGTAAAAAAAAAAAACCTTTCCGTGCCGTACACTCAGAGTCAGCATTCAAGAGAATTGCCTTTTCCCGAACTATCATGAACCTGGATGCAGCATTTTGTGTTGATCTGTGTAGAAATCCATGCTGCACGCCACATCTCCAGTTAAGGCTCGATTGTACTTAACTGAGCGGGAGTGAGCGCTGTGTCAAAATAGCCGATCTACAAGCTCACAGCGTGTATCAGCGCTACGCGTTGTGAGCGTGTGGATTGGTTGTTTTCACTGGTGTTTACCAAAAGCTTTTCGAAATGTCCTCCCGTCCCTGTCGTCGATCGTCAATCGACCCTTTGTCGGCGAGGACCGTAATTCTATTCCAGTCCAAAAGTGAGCTTTCCTTTCTATTACATTCCTCTGGCTGTGCTTACCGTTGCCCCTATCCATGCCAAACTTTAAATTTGCACCGCCACTCTTGGCTGCCAAACAACAACTTCCGCCCCTGATTTCTCACATGCCCCTCTTCCAGCGCCACCATGAGGTTGCCAACCTGACGGTCGCTTATCTCCCGATTAGGGAGTCTTACTGGTATTATATATGGTGATGTCACGTGAATCTTTAGCAATCCTCCAATCCATTATATTGTCCAATCAGAAGAGGGGCACCACTCCTCCATTGAACGCAATGGGGTTTGGGGTTTACTCTTGATCACAAACAGTGTGAAGTGAGTGGTGCCTTTTACGAGTTCATTTCATTAAACGTCCCGCAAAGCTTGGCATTGACGGACATGCGGACATACATACAGTACATACATACACACGAAGCCAGATGTAGGAGCGGCAAATAAAGTCAGACAAGAACTATAGTCTGGTTGCCCTGTGTAGGCAACCACACTGATTAATTAATTGGCATGACCAGGGACCACCTGCAATACCAGACCAGCGCTTGAAAACCCATGCCAGCAAAAAAGCAATAACAAGACTGGGGTATAAAAGTGACCCTCCAACTTGTGAGCAGTGGCTGTGCATTGTGGAGGAAATATATGTGATGGAGAGATTTACACACACACTCAGGATACAAGAAGAACTGTTCCTTGAGAAATGGACTGAATATAAAACCCAACGAAATGACACCACGAATATCTGACATGGACTTCAAATGTAACGAACTGCAAACAAAAACTACAAATAAAAATCAAGTAAAATAAAATTAAAAAACCCTGTGCTCTACCTGCTCATCATGGGGTGTGGGGTCCAGGTCCAGGGTGGTCAGGGAGCAGTTGATCCTCAGGGCCAGAGACAGGGCCATCAGGCCCCCCACCCTCACCTCGTTGTCCCGCAGGTCCAGGTGCACCATCTGACGGCTCTCCGCCAGGTACTCGGCCAACGCCACCGCGCCTTGGAAGAAAGAAGCCAGAGTTACACAAACACCTCCCTTTGGTTACGTATCGCTGCTGTTGTCGCCGGGAAGGAAACATCTTTTCTCCATATTTTCCTGTGGAGTCAATAATTTACTTAAGTTAATGTACTTGACTAAAATGTTTAGGTATTTGAGGTGTACATTGGACAAGTGTTGTCCAATGTAAAACTCAAGTCACTTCCTGACTTGCTACGTAATAGAAATACGAGTCAAATAGGCCCCTGGCCAGACTGAGTAGCGAGTGTGAAAAACAGACAAACACAGCACATGGCCATGGCCAGGAATAAGGTGAATACAAGCTCAAAGCTTGTAGAACTGCTACTTTTTGTTGTATTTGATATTTGGAATCCTGAAAAGAAACGGTTTTGGACATATGAGGTTTCCACCCGACAGAGACGAGGTGTAGACTCTCAAATGGATGAATGAACCCTCAGAATGTGTATTGACACTTGGGTGTGAAACCATTTATCTTTGCATGAAACCAAACAAAGGCCCCGTTTAGACGACCACGGACGAGAGACAAGAAAGCCTCAAAATACATTTTGTATTTCGTTTAGACGGGAACAGCGTTTTCGGGGGTTCAAAACGCAACAAAGTGAAACCACATTCCAGAGTGGAAATCTTTGAAGATGCCCCACGTCTCGTCTCCACACAAACAGGAAAAATCACACCCAATGTGAAGTGAGCGTTGGTCGTGCTTGCATAACGTCTTCAGACTAGGATATAGGTCTAGGATGTAATTGGTGATGTAATACAGGCTACACACACACACACACACACACACACACACATTGCTATGGCAAAACGCTGAGGAAAAAGTGGCTACAGACAAGGATGTAATTGGTGATGTAATACAGGCTACACACACACACACACACACATTGCTATGGCAAAACGCTGAGGAAAAACACATTGCTATGGCAAAACGCTGAGAAAAGGTGGCTACAGACACACGCACAGCCACTCTATGGAGCGGTTTACCACCGCTCAAAAATAGAGGAAAATGGGACTATTAACAGAGCTCCCCTTGACATGGTCATACAGGTATAGTGCATGCAGGATGCTCTACCTTCGCAGGTCATCTGGGAGCGGCCGAGGCCGAGGTGCCTCAGTGAGTGGTTGGACATCAGCGGCTCCTTCAGCATTTGGATGCCTTCGTTCCCCACCTCGTTCTCTGCCAGATCCAACACCTCCAGGACCCTCAGAGATGGCTAGAAAAGAACGTTTTATTGATTGATTGATTGATTGATTGATTGATTGAATACTTCATTAGACAGGAATGTCAACGGCACAAGGTACTGTACAGTCAGACATTTGAGCTAAAAGGATAAAACAAACAAAAGTCCTGGGGACTTTTTTTCATTGTGGTCCTATAAAATAACGTTTTATTCATTTAAGTTAGTTTTAAGTTCAGGATTGCAGCCTTAAGACTTAACACACCATGATTTTACATACTGTAATGTGAGTTTGGTTACTTTTCTACACTGGTTTAGATACTGCCATTCCAGCTACGCCACTAGATTCTTCAGATTCCACTGTCAACTGTGCACTTTACAGAGTATCTTATGGAGTTTGCTTTTTGTTTTGCTCTTCTTGTTTGCTTTAAAAAAAAAATAATGAATCTTATTGTTTTGTCCTGCGGCATGCAGGACTCCTGCCTTTTAAGTTAACTTTTTTTTAAATCCAAGCATTTAGTAAATGTTTCTTTAAAAACTAGACCAGGTCAACCTGGTTGTGCCAGACCCCCTGTCTGTCATCATCATTTATGACATCATGCCTTTTGTAGGCATGTCATCATCATGTCATCATCATATATACCCTTTATATAGAAAACCAGGACAGACAGACCGACATTTGCTTATGTAGGCCTACCCATTTCATGGGTCTGGCAAAAAGTCTCATATGAATAAAGCCCACCGATATCATCATTATCACTATCATTACTTCACGTGTGCTGCTTAATGTGAAAGGCTTGGAGGCCTGTGTTTTTTTCTCTGATTATTATTCCCTCTTTTTTCTTTTCAAATGTTTCATCTGGCGTTAAATAGTCAGAACTCATGTTTAGTCTCTCCAGAGTCACATTAGCATTGAAGCCTGATTAGCCGGCGTAGAAGAAAGCAGGGGTGTGGGGGGGGGGGGGGGGGGGCACCAGGGAGGGCTGGATATGTTGCCCAACGGTGCGAGGAGGAACGTACCACATACACACGCCTCTGTACCCCCCCCCCCCCCCCTCTCGACACCCTCGTTACACTTGTTCGGTCACCGCTCGGAAAGACATGGGGGCGGGTTAGGGAAAGGACAGGAAAGGAAAGCAGTGGTGTAAAGCAGGCACGTGCACACATAGACAATCAAAGGGGGCTTGAGCCCCTGCCCTTTTAGCCTTCTGTAAAAATTGCCCTCTCAGACCATGAATGCAGTTTTTACTATGGTGAAAGAAATGACAAATGTCCTCTTTCCATGCCATACCTGTGGGCAGCATTCAAGAGCCTTGAATGCTAAGTACACTTACTCAAACACTGTACTTTTAAGTACAACTTTCAGGTGCTTTTTCTTTACTGGAGTATTTCCAATTTTCTGTACTTTTTACTTCTAGTCCACTATACGTCTCCAGAGGCAGATATTGAACTTTTACTGCTCCACTACAAATATTTGAAAGTGCATGCACGTGCGCACACACATGCATGCACGCACGCACAAACAACAAACACACACACGACACACGACACACGCACGCACGCACGCACGCACGCACGCACGCACGCACGCACGCACACACACACACACACACACACACACAGTACACGTACTGTATCCAAAGCACAGCAACCATGGTCGCTGAAAAATGTTTTTTTCATCATTTCATAGGAAAGCAGAGGATGAGAGCATTCGGACAGAGACAGGAGAGAGAGAGACAGAGGAAGTGTGAGAGAGAGAGAGAGAGAGAGAGAGAGAGAGAGAGAGAGAGAGAGAGAGAGAGAGAGAGAGAGAGAGAGAGGAAGGAAAGGGGATAATGCCAGACAATTAAAGAGGCGACAGAGTGCTTGAGAGAGTGTGAGAGTCAAGCATGGTTGAAGCCTGTCAAACTAAAGCAAAAAACACACACACACACACACACACACACACACACACACACACACACACACACACACACACACACACACACACACACACACACACACACACACACTGGGAAGCTGGTGATTCCGAAGTGACTCGACAGGCGTCACTAAGACGGCACAAGAGCTGTGCCAACGTACTCATCTCGGAACATGCTTGTAATTTACCACTTAAGCCCTACAGTATATACCTCATTGACCCCCAGGGCTCTAAAGCCAGCTCGTTGATCAGCTATTCTCACAGAATATTAATAACATGGACTTTAATATGCTAACAATGCGGCATCATTCAAACGAAGAGTCAGGTTATAGGACCAAATCGTTTGGGCGAAACAGCGGAGGCTGTAAGTTCCGCTGCCATGTTTTTCACTCCTCCACGATCTTTCCCTCCTCCAGAGCAGAGGTGTAATTTAAGAAAGAAATAAGTGACCAAAGGCCCATTTTTTAAATAGCAAAAATAGTTGATCTACAGTCAACTATTGTCGCCATTTTTGGGGGGGTGAAAAGAGATTTTTTATTATTGTATTTTCACCTCATCATTGCCACGCTGAAAGTGGTTTATGCAGGGGTCTTCAACGTTTTCAGGCCAGGGACCCCTTAGTTGAGAGAGGGATGAAGCAGGGACCCCCCACAACCTGTTCATAGATTCTATATAGTTTCATCGTTTGACAGCAAACATTGGAGTTTTCAGATATTTAATCACTTGAACCGTCAATACTTAATAAAGTTGACCTTTCACTCTGTACTTGGTCTGCTCTTTTTCCCCCTCTACAAAACCTCTTTGCCAAAAATAGCAGATATACATTGTGAGCTTGTAGATCGGCTATTTTTGGCTAAAGTTCTCAGAATATGGACACTAGGGTTCAAGTGGTTAATATAAAAAAGGAGAAAAAAGGTTTCTATCACTCAAAGATTTGGAGGACCCCCTGTAGTGACTCTGAGGACCCCCTAGGGGTCCCGGACCCCCTGTTGAAGACCCCTGGGTTGATGAATGAATGGTTGCCTAAAATAAAAGGCTTATCCAAATTATCACACGTGTCAGGTGTACAGTAGATGGATGGGAATCGATTGCGATGAAATCAGATGAATCTGCGAAAAGTCGCGAACAATATGCATAAATTAAGAACTTGAGGTTAAATGCGAACACTAGCGGGTTGGCAATTGCCATTGATGTAATGACCCAAATGACGCCCCTGCTCCAGAGACGAGTCAGCGAGCGCCAGGAGGACAGAGAGGAGACCCACGTAGAAAGGTTAATAACAGTCCTTCCGGCCCTCATATTCGCGCCACGGGCCTTAATTATCATCATTACGGCCTTCGAGGACGTACTACTTATCCTCCCGTGACTGGCAGGCCGGCATGACGGCCCCCTCTCTTCCTCAACACGCGGCGATTATTCAATCAAACCAAAGCTCTTTTTTCGGTTGCCGCACCGGCAGTATTGGCGTTATTCTCCGCGTAAGGCAGGCCGTTAATTTCCAGCCTTTTTTTGAGTGCCCCCGGGTCGCCACTCACATGAATGGAAGGTGCAGTTTATGCTGCCATGTCAGGCAGGGATATTAGGTATTCACACAGCGAAGCACGGCGCGGAGGCGGGACTGAGGAGCGCCCCGGGGCGCTTGTCGTTTTCCTTCTTCCTGGGTGGTTGGAGAGCAGGTATTGGTGAGGTCAGAACTCAGAACCCACACACCAGGCCTGTGTCGGGGCGCATGAACCCTATAGTCCCTATTCTGGGCATGTACAGTACAGGGGTCTTCAACATTTTTTCAGCCCCCGGGATCCCTTAGCTGAGAGAGAGAGAGATGAAGCAGGAACCCCCAACTACATATTGTATAAAACTATGATGAAAAGATGATAAACTTAATGTGCAACATTGTTTTCTCACTCAACAGTAAACAAACCAGCATAAAGTGCATAGAGGGTTTATCTGCACATTTCGAAAGAGACAATTTAAGGACTTTTTAACCTCTCTAAAATGACAAATTGGACACATTGTCAAATGTTAGAGGCAGAAATTGTGTAGAATCGTGTTCCTAACCCGAACCCAGTTAAAATGTGATTATTTTGGGGGCCGCGGCCTGAAAAGGTTGAGAACCACAGTTCTATTCTATTCTATTCTATTCTATTCTATTGTAATATTGTCAGCATGTGTGTGTTCCTCACCAGAGTCTTGGCCAGATGCTCCATGCCCTGGTATGTGATGCGGTTGTTCCTCAGCAGCAGCACCTTCAGACCAGATGTCTGCCACCTCATACCTTCACACAGCTCCTCCAGACCTGAAGCACACACACACACGCACACGCACGCACGCACGCACGCACGCACGCACGCACGCACACACACACACAACAACATGACTCAGAAGGAGAGCCACTCTCATCTGGCACATTTAGCTTAGGCTACTTCACATTTACTTTTTGGTTGGTAAGTGAATGGACAACTAAAGGTTTGTTCATGTAGCTTTAATTGTCTCTGCCAGGCCGAAAGGCATGGCTAATGCAAGACTATGTCCATCTGTCCGTGTGTAAAATCGCAAATCGGTACACACAGTCATTTCGTCATTAAACAAAAGTGATTGGCTTCCAAAGTTTGCAGGAGTGCTCCGTGAAATTTTGCGCGCACATTCCCATTAGGCAGAGGAAGAAATGACAGTTATTGTTTTTTTTCTCTTTTTAAATCAGCCTCATGGTGGCGCTATAAAAGGCTGATTCGTGTTTTTTACCTATAACTCCACCGATCAGTGTAAAACGTTGTATGAGCACTCCCTAGAAAACCACCAGGAGGCCGACTTTAGTATGTAAAACATAAACATTTTGCCAATAATGGCACTTATTCCAGACACTTTCTGTTGCACTCAGGAAATGTGGCAAGTGTTAATTCATACATAAGGTATATTACCAACATGTTCAGAGCAGGCGTGACCCAATAAAAAGTAATTTCTTTTGGGGGGTATTTTTTTGCCAGTCTATGAATCTAATAAACAGCACACACAGCTGTTAAGAATGAAATACAGTATAGAACTGTCTCAACATTTCTTAAACCTAATTTTAAATTGTGTGTGTGCTCTAGTGTCACACACTTTGGATCACCACTGACTGCAGCTAAGGTTAGTGTTGGATTGCTTGCCTCAGCATGTCTGAGAAAAGACCTGTGAGGGGTGAGGGGCCCCCCAATTCAAACGTACTTATAGGGCCCCCCGAAAGGGCCGGCCTTGAATGTTTTTCCACAATAATCAAAAGCATTTCATCTAATTTGCTGTTGCTTCCAAGAAACGTACAGATGACTCTTAAAAAAAAGAAAAGAAGATAATGACAAATAAAACAACTTTAGCCTATAGATCAGCACTTTAAACTTTTATACAATATATAACTGAAGAGATACAATAAAACAATATTAAATATTTTCTCTGTCGGGTGGAAACCTCGTATGTCCAAAACCAAAACGGTTTGTTTTCAGGAATTTCAAATTCAAAAGTAGCAGATCTACGAGCTCAAAAGGCATCTTTTTTTGTGCTGCGTTTCAAGCTGATCTGATACGTTTGATGCTTTTGTGTGACGCTACAGTAGGGCGTTAATTTGCTTAAAAAAACACAGAAAGTTATGGAGATGAGAGGTCTCAGTTTTCTGCCTGACAACAACGATACAGGACAATTATATTGGAAGAAAATCAATCTAGTTTAGTGGTTCTCAAACAGTGGTGGTGAGGAACGTTAGGTTGCTTTCCACAACTAACTCTACTCTCCCTCTCTGCTATTTTAATTTGTTCTGTGTCCCTGCTAATTTTCTTTTTAGTTTTTAGACTTTTATGTCTTTCTCTTAATAAAGTTGTTTATTACTTTAGCTACAGTATATAAGTCTGCTATTATTATTATTAGTGGTCCGGGGACCACCAGTGGTCCTTGAGGGGGTTCCAGGTGGTCCCCAGCTAAATGATGGAATGGGGACACTCTTAGATCTTTAAAATGAAACCAAATGGACCCTTACGGGTAGGGATGGAGCTTGAAACAAGGGCCCACTACAAATTCAATAACAAATGTATTGAGTACCAGGTATCAATAAGCTTTGAGCTTATCAAGCTTGTTATCGAGCATATTAGCGGCCCATGATGTCATGTTTAAACAATCAAGACAAGAGGCGATCAAGAAATGATTACAGTACTATTCATAATATAAAGCCATTTAACACTTATTGCAGACTAATGAATGATTGTTTTAATGACATTTTATGATAATATTTTGTCAATTGTCATCTTCATAGATGGTGGTCAGCCACAAACTCACAGTCACAACAACTGGCCAATAAAAAAACATACCAGTTCAGAATTACAAAATATTAGAAAACACATTGAGTGTTTTCTAATATAATAAAAATAAAAGCTTATTGAGCCAATAAAAGCCTGGCTCAACAAGCAGGATCCATAAGGTGCTCATTATCAATTAAAATGTACAAGATCCATCCCTACTTACGGGTCCATTTCGTTTAATTTTACACTCTCAAGAGTTAAATTATTGATATTCATCAAACTGTGGTCCGTGGCACAAATGCTGAATAAATAATGGACCTTGATATGATTCTTTTTTTTTTTTTTTTTAAACCACTGATCTATATACCATAGTTACTTACCGGCGTCTGCCACAGTGTTGTGGCTGAGCTCCAGGATCTGCAGGGTGTTGTTGTATCGCAGCAGGTCTCCCAGCTGCATGGAGTCCTGGTAGCAGTTGAGCTGGTTGCTGCACAGGTGCAGCTCCTTCAGGTTGCGGTTGGACTTCAGAGCGCCCACTGCAGGAGGAGGCACAGGAGGACACAAACAGTGTTCATTTTAACATCAAATTTTGTCGAAAGACATAAGCCTCTTTTCCTCTACAGGGCTGAACCAGAACTAGAACCAGAACCTTCTAGAACTAAGGACTTTCAAGAACCTGTCAATTTCCGGGACCAAATTCTGCTTACGTTTCCATATAACCAGACCTAACCGGGAAGGTCCCAAAAAAGAGCAGCAGTGCTGCTGGCCCTGTCCATAGGTTCCCAGAAATCAAGTTTAAGAGCAGGACCTAAATCCGGGCCGTGCACTATGGAAACAAAACCAGAAGCAAAAAAATAAAATAAAAATAGGTTCAGGTTCTGGAAAGTTCTGGTTCCACCTCGTAGTGGAAAAGGGGCTATATATGCAGACGAGTCCGGGTTGGTGAGGAAAGTCCGATGTCTCATTACTCTGACTATGTGGCTACGCATATGGTTAGGGTCAGGGTTAGGGATAGGGTAATGGGCAGAGTCGGACAAACGCAATGTTGGAGTAATGCGTGTCGGAACAATGCTACGCACCCGGTTCTAGACAGCTTGCCCCAGAGGAGCAATGCTGTGAAAAACATATTTTTGTATGGCATGGTCAAAGGCTAAGCGGTCCACAACAGGGTAGGTAGGGAGGTAAGGAGGGAGATATATGCATACTACTGTATGCATGCAGGTATGTACAGTATGTTAGGGGTGCAACGGTTCAGTTAGAGCCCATAGTTAGATTGTAGTTTTCCCCTCTTACAGTATAAGAACATCACTGAGACTGGACTGTCAATACATTTGGAAAAAAGCATGTACACACAAGCCAAAATGGCTTAGAAATGTTATGTTTTTGTGTTTTCTTTTCTTCTCTCTCTCTCTCTCTCTTTTTGTTCTACTTCATCTGACTCTAAGCTTCACAACGGAACACTGCATTGTCATTTGTGCTGTTTCATCCACAAACTGTACTAACTAGCTGAAGATTGGACAGAGCCACTGCACTGTAATTAGACTGTCTCGTTTCTTTTCATGTTTTGAAGTTTCGATTTGATTTTGACAATATAAGCCATGGGGAAATTAACAGCGGCCACCAAGCAATGGAGGTGGCACAATGTAGCCACCATGTAGACAAACACAAAGTACAACGAACTTTTCAAGATTGATTTGTCATGAAATATTATACTTTTGTTTCTTTCATCACATACTGTAGACTCTCTGGACATGGACATGTTAGTCTGTGCACATCTGTTTGATGGGGAATGAACTTGAGCATGAAAATGAGAAGCGCAGCAGGGGGCCCCGACGTCCACAATTACCTCGGCAAAGACCTAGCGGCCCACCACAGCCATTGTGGAGGAGCCATTGTTAAGCCATTCAGAACGGGTACGCATCATTTTGTATTATTTTATGCTTTAACTATTAAAAAATAGCTTGTAGATCTGCTATTTTAGAAAAATCGTGAACATTTGAATTTTGACCCGATTTTGACCCGATTCTATAAGTGTCTTCTAAATTATTCTAACGTTTTTTGAAAAACACATGTTTCTACGTCAGTGGTTCTCAAACTCTTTCATGTCAAGGAACCCTAGAATGATATGTATTTGGCCGCCGACCCCCGTCTCAAAATATTTTGTATCAGGGACCGCCCAGAAGCAGATATTTGAGTTACAAATGCTCACTTTAAAAATGAGATATTCAAAGATTTGCACAGATTTTCATGATTTAAAAAAATTGCAGATCTACAAGCTCACAGCGAGCTTGCAGATCTGCTATTTTTCAATAGTTAAAGCATTCAATAATTCTAGGCCTTAAATGGCTTAAAGTAGTGACAGTTATTCTTTTTGAAAGGCAGATTTTTCTTCTTCTTCTTAACAAGCAATTTCTACCTCTCGTCGCCCAAATGTTACGCCAAGTTCAATTTTCCCATTGTACCGCTGTGTACTCTTTGTGGAAATGACAGACAGGCCGCGTTACAGCATGTCTACATTAGGACATACTGTACATGGGCTGTGGGCACGCGGGCGCAATTTCCCTGTTGTGCTGCACTTGTGATCATCTGTGTCCATTCGGTAGTTTTTTTGTTTTGTATTTTTTAGTGCGGTTAGGGCCCCCGCGGTCCCTAAACCCCTCCCCCAGTCCCGGATCGATGGCGTAGATTTGATCAGGAGCCTTTGGGGCTGCACGCGGAATGCCAACAGTGTCATCAGTCACAGTGGGAACCCGAATGGTGGAATCGGTGGCATTGATCCGCCTCGACTCCGGTACTGCGCGCCTGCGCCCCCTCCGCGCCCACTCCCGCAATCAGGAGGCCCCTCCGATCGAAAGCAATGATCCGGCAGCTGGGGACCCCCCGCTGCCGGGGATAGGGAGGGAGTGGATGGGAGGGTGTGCAAGGGGGGCTGGAAGATAGGGTAGGGAGGTGGGGAAGGGCGAGCACTCCTAAAAAAAATATCAGAGACCCAGGAAGCATAGGGGAAACGAGGCCCAGCAGGAGAGCGCCAGTGCAACGCAACCTAGTATTTTGTGGTAGTTTCTGATCGGGGCACTCAGATATTAGAAATGTTCTTTTTCATTGGTATTCTCTTTTTTTTCTCTCTTTTTTTTGTGTGGCCGTTGAACAGTATGGTACACAGGGACGTGCAGAGAATGTTACAGAGCAGCGGCGTAGCCAGGATTTACTAACTGGCTAGGCCTGGCACAATGTGGGTGGGCACAGATGTGAGCTTGTAAATCGGCTATTTTAAAACGGCGAACATTCAAATATTTACAGGGACAAATACAGTGATTTGTCATGGAAGTGGACTTCCCAAGCAATATGGAGACGTTTTATAATCGCTTCATAATTGACTAAGCTATGATCAAATCAAACTGCATGTCTTTCTTTGCTTCCTAGATAGCCGCGCCGTGAATGTTTTAGTTATTTTTGGGTGGGCACAAAAACGGAATGGGTGGGCCTAGGCCTAGTCAGGCCCACCCGTGGCTACGCCGCTGTTACATAGGCAGAGGCTGAAATTTCTAAAAGGGCCTCTTGGTGAAAATATTGAAAATAGCCGACCTTGAAGGTCGTCTATTTTCGGTCCGTTTGATGTGCAATAATAGGCCACGGACCCCATTTGGACCTGGTTCCACTTCGGTACCCATTTGGTTTCCATTTGGAGTGGATACACTCTCTGGAGTTACAGACCCTGTAAGGGTCCATTTGGACCATCTGATTGGTACCCGGACCTGATGTTGAGAAACAGCGTGTACACACACACGTGTCCATCAGCACTCGGACCCCCGCGGTGTGTTTCCACATCCACACCAGCATGTCCCCCATTCATGTGTGTGTGCTTCTCCCTACATGGAACTCATTTGTGCCTCCCCTCCCCTCCACTCCCACTTTCCTCCCACTTTCCTCCCTCATTTGGTTGTGTCCCTCTGTGTGGATTTTTTTGCTTTCCTTGTGAACCTGCCACATGGACTTTATTTTTTTGTTTTTATTTTTAAGCCTTATGTGTTTTAGTTCTTTCTTTTTTTGCACCTTATCGTTGCTGCTGCACAGAAACCTCCTATCTAAATGTTTTATTAAATTAACGCCCTATACTTCATCATCGTACTATAACGGGTCAGCGTCACGCAAAAGCATCAAAAGCAGCAGACTCACAAGCTTTGTCGATCTGCTGCTTTCCATGCTTTTGCATTTGAACAGTGAAAAGTAACTGTTTGGACATAACAAGGTTTGTCCAAGGATGTCCAATCTGCAGCGTTTGCTTTTCTATAGTTCAAAGGTTTAGTTCACAAAATGAACTAGTTCAGTTCATAGTTCATATTTCACATTTTTTTAAACTAAAAGTTCATAGTTCCAAAAAATGAACTACTTCCTTTTTTCAATACCGGTATGTTGCTGCAAGCCATTATTTGCCAAAATTATTGATAGATAGATACCTTTATTATCCCAAGGGAGAAATGTAGTTGTCCAGTAGTAGCACAGCAGTATACAGTTATTTACAAAGTTACAGAGACGTAAGAAAGATAGATAAGAGGGGAAAAAACAAAACAAAGACAAGAGCAGTACAGTACCAATAAGGAGAAGGTGCATCAATAGAGGGGGCGAATAATATATAAGTATATATACATATTGACCCTCCCCTCCCAACACTAGGGGTCAATTGTCTTGCTCAGGGAAATATTGCTGAGGGCTGGAATCAAACCTGTGATCTCCGGATTCCTAGGAAGGCTCTCTATATTCAGCTATGGCCGGTGCGCTATCTGTACATGATTAATACTGTATCCATCACCATAGAATATTGTCTCTGACTCCTGTTGCCTCATCTATTAGTGATTGATCAAGAATTCCTCAACAAGTCCACCAAACAGGATTCCAACGGGTTTATCGCATGCGCTGCCGGTGCATGACTGTGTACGTGTGACAGTGGAAGCCTTGTGTGTGTGTGTGTGTGTGTGTGTGTGTGTGTGTGTGTGTGTGTGTGTGTGTGTGTGTGTGTGTGTGTGTGTGTGTGTGTGTGTGTGTGTGTGTGTGTGTGTGCGTGTGTGTGCGCGTGTGCGCAAATGCACACGCACACACACGTTCCTGGCAGTGATTTTGTGAAGAAGTGTTGACATGCCTTTGTGGGTGTTTGTGTACATGCAGCACTGTAGCCTATTGTATATCAATGTGTTTGCATATAAATGTGTGCGTAAACACTGTGTTTATGCAAATGCAAATGCAATATGAGCGTGGGTGCACGTACGCTGCATATGTACTGTAGGCCTAGTGTGTGTGTGTGTGTGTGTGTGTGTGTGTGTGTGTGTGTGTGTGTGCGTGTGTCTTTGTGCCTGCGTGTGTGCTGTGTCTGAATATGTGTGTGTGACCACAACAATATGTGTGAATTTGCATGCCTCGATATTAACGTGGACTGTATTGTGTGAATGTCAACGCACGCTTGCGTGCTTATGTGTGTGTGCGTGCCTGCATGTGTGTGTGTGTGTGTGTGTGTGCGCGGGCATGTAGGGCGCGTGTGTGTGTCCTGTCCCTGGCCGGCGGTGCGGCGGTGGACGTGTGCGGCGGTGTGTAAAGTGACAGCAGAGAGATTAGGCCCTCTAAGCCGGGGCCCGTCCCGCTGTGGGGGTCACCGGCCCGCCGGGGAGGTCAGGGGGCCAAAATCTGCCACTCCGCTCCGCCCTGTCCTCTGGCATCTGCTCCTGCTGGCCACGGGGCACAGCGCACACACACACACACACGCACGTGCGCACACATACACCATGCGCACACACACACACGCACGCACGCACGCCCATACACACACTATGCATGTACTAAACACGCAGAAGTGGACATGCACACCCGTGGCACAGTCAAGAGGCATACTCACATGCACACACACAAACACACTCACTCACTCACTCACACACACAAACACGCTCGCTCTCACACAGACACGTACACACACACACACACACACACTTGTATGTGTGTGTGTGTGTGTGTGTGTGTGCGTGTATGTGAGCGTGTGCGTGTATGTGAGCGTGTGCGCACATGTGCATGTGTGTGTGCACACATAGACATCAAAGGGGGCTTAAGCCCTCTCCAGACCATGAATGCAGTTTTCACTATGGTGAAAGAAATACAAATGCCCTCTTTCCATGCATGCCATACCTGAAGGCAGCATTCAAGAGAATTGCCTTGTCCAAACTCTCCTGAACTTGAATGCAGCATCTTATGAATCGCCCTCTCTGTGTAGAAATACACATGCCGCTACTCCACATCTCCAGTATTGACTTGATTATGTTTAGTTCAGTGTGGTACCTTATAACGCACCGAAAATAGCTGACAGTCTGCTATTTTCGATATTTCAACCAAAAGGCCCTTTTAGAAATGTCAGCCTCTCTAACATACTCTGCACGTCCCTGTGTGTGTGTGTATGCGCGTGTGTGTGAGTGCGCGTGTGCGTGAACATGCGTGTGTGTGTGTGTGTGTGTAGTGAATCCTACCCAGCGAGAAGAGAGGCGTGCCGCTCAGGTGTGTGTTGTCCAGGTAGAGGACGGCCAGTCTGCTGCTCTGCAGGGCCTTGGCCAGGGACTGACCTCTGTAGTCCACCACCGCGATGTCACACATGTCCAGCCTGGACAGACGCACACTCTGACACGCGCACGCACGCACGCACACACACACACACACACACACACACACACACACACACACACTCACACACACACACACACACACACACACACACACACACTAGGGCATTAACAAAAAACGTCAACAAGTCGACTCAGTCGACTTCATTACACAAGTCGACTCCCACCAGAGAAAGTCTAAAGTCGAAGTTGGAAAAAAAAATACTTTCTATTGTGAAAACAGCAGATCTATATGCCCACAACGCCTCGCGTTGCGAGGCGTTGTGAGCATGTAGATCTGCTGTTTTCACAATTTCTGCCTCTATAAATTTGACCATTTGGACAATGTTTAATTTGTCATTTTAGTATGTATGTATTAAAAAGTCCTTATAATGGCACTTTAGAAATGTGCATATACCTTCTATACACTTAAACGTTATGTTGGTTTGTTTACAGTTGAGTGAGAAGACAATGTTTCACATTAAGTTAATCATCTGGGTTGTGTGTGATGTGATGAAGTCATCAAACGATAAAGTCGACTTCAACTCAACTTTTTACTGAGTCAAGTCGACTTGCAAAAATCACAACCATGTATTTATGTCCACATAAGGGAGAAACATACCGGGACACAAATATTATTGGTGCAGCAAGAATACATTCACAAGATCATGATGGCATACGTTTCCATGATACAATGGGCATGTCACTCAGTAATCTAAGGGTATAGGTAACAGCGTCTCCGCCATATGTGGCAGCACAATACTTCGCTAGCCTTTTTGCCTCCTTTTTGGGTATGTCACACATGTCAAGCACACTCTGACACACACACACACACACACACACACACACACACACACACACACACACACACACACACACAGGTAATGAATGTACAGACGTTTACATAGAGTTGGAGTCGGATATCTCGAGATGTGTGGAAATACACACGCTGAATTCTTCACATTTGCTTGGCGTGTGGACTAATTTATCTACCTTTCTCTCTCTCCCCTCTCTCTCTCTCTCTCTCTCTCTCTTTCTTTCTCTCTCTCTCTCTCTCTCTCTCTCTCTCTCTCTCTCTCTCTCTTTCTCTCTCTGTCTGTATATCTCTCTCTTTCTCTCTCTCCGTATTTGTGTCTCACTCTCTCTGTAAGACTCCCTAAATCGGGAGATAAGCGAACGCCAGGTCGCATATACAAACTTCAGAAGGCAATCGTAGCGTAGCCAATCAGGAGGGAATATGGGAAATGGGACAGATCCATGTTGATGACATGACGTTAGAGATACTGTGTACCGCTTTGCGTGGTTTTAGGGCAAAATCTGTAGGAGCAGTGTCCAAAAATGTGTGTTATCACTTATCAGTCTCTCTCTTTCTTTTCCTCTCTCTGTATCTGTACATTTTAACCACTGAAATTCCAGCATCCTTATTCTTGGGGGTAGATAACAGATCTACAAGGTCACCAGACCTCGGGAGATCTGCAATTTTTGACGTATTGATTTGCTGTAGACAGGGAAAAAGTGGTCAGAGAACAGCTGTAACTGAAGTCCGGTTCTCTAAGACTAGCGGGTTTAAGTGGTTACGAGAGGAGAGGTTGAAAGGCGAGACAACGCAGTGGAAACAGAGGCGTCAATTTGGTATGGCAATGTATGGGCAGCTGCCATACCTTGGCTACGGGGGGGGGGAGGGGGGGAATGTACTTCTTAAAATAAATTAATTGATTGATTGATTGATTGATTATTTTATTAGACAATAATGGAGAACAGTACAAGTATAGTCAACACAATTGGAATGTGGTACAGTACAGGTACAGTTGAACACCCTGCCTAAAAGGAACATCCAAATAAGACCTTTTTACGGTCTTCCTTTGTATTTAATTCATGGACATAATAAATAGCAAGCAAAGAAAACATTCAATAATATTGCAGTTATAAAAACACTACAGTTTAGGGGGAAAAAGATGGTGGGGCTAAGGGGAGGTGCTCACTTCTTGTCTGTCTATGGGAGAAGTGATAACTACCTCCGTCTCTGGCCTCCTGAATGGTGAGTTTTCAGGGCAGTTTTGAAGGATGCCAACATGTTTTAAGGGAGGTAGTCAAAGAATTCCACACCTGGGTGGCAGTATTGTAGAAGGAGAATTTACCCATATTTGTCTTATGGGTTTGTGTTATCAGATCTTTGTGTGCGCTCCCTCTGGTGTTGTGGCTGTGGGTGTCGCTAATTATTTGGAGATAACATGTCCTGCCTGTTGCTAAGGTATGGCAACATGACTGGTGTCGTCGCGCGTGTGCAAGACACCAGTCATGTTGCCATACCTTAGCTTTTGCTGAACTGACGCCACTGGGTGGAAACAGGGCGCGGCAGAGGGCATCCCGACAGGTTCTGATCCCAGGCCAGCAGGGTACATATGGTCCCCGGAGTCGTGAGCCGCACGCCAGTGCATCACCGCTTGGCACGGAACGCCACACTGTAAAGAACTGACATCAGCGCTTGGCAAAAAAAAAAGACGCAATACTAGCTGGTGTGTGTGTGTGTTTGTGAGTGTATGTGTGTGTAAGTAAGGTCACTCGACAGTGCAAACCGCATTGAACTGAAGTGAACTAAACTTAAGTGTGAGGGTTATTCTCTTTTAAAGAGGTGGTGCCATAGTTTTGTACTTTTTTCTGTTTTGTATGTGTCTATGGAGTTACTCTAATGTGCAAATTTGCATTCCCTGTGTATTGTTGGTTTCTTCCTGAAAGCCTCAGAGTCAAATATCTAAATAAAAAAACACAGATCTTATGACATCATAAACTCATCCCCTCCCCTTTTACCATACACCCAACACTGTGGGTGTGGCTAACTTCAGCTGGGTCACCACCCACCTGACAACCAGGCATATGAACTGGTGGGTGTGGCCGCATAAAAACATCATTTTCTGTACACTTTTCTGGAGCATAACTATAATGCCTGATCATCATGTTTTAGGGGTGGGGGGAAATCATGGCACCCCATCTTTAAGTATATGTGACAAATTCTGTCAGAGGGACAGTCATTCTTGGCGTTAAAAGCACAACAATCGCAAGACCTAATTTCTGTGTAAAGTCCATATCAAGTCAAATATCCATTTACTAGCCGGCAGCCGCCGTCTATTAGTTCTCGTTTAATGAATAGCCGATCTATGTATGCTTGTAGATGCGAAATGTAAGATAAAGGATTATGTGCAGCATTTTGGACTACCTCCTCCAAACATTCCCCCCCCCCCCCTCGTGTGACCTTTGGCGTCTCCCAGAGAGGGGCCTGAACCTGCAGGTTGGGACCCACTGAGTGGCTTCTCCACTCGCAGCCGCGCACATTTGGATCGAACACTCGCTCAGCGCTGAGTATAGGAGAAAAGGGGAGGAGAGAGAGAAAGAGAGAAAGAGAGAGAGAGAGAGAGAGAGAGAGAGAGAGAGAGAGAGAGTGGACCGTATCGTGGAGCGAGGCTTTGCTCCGAGTGAGGGCCATATCGTCACCATCTGGCATCAGACACTCGGGCCGGGTGAAAGAAAGGTAGAGAGAGAGGGAGGGGAGCGAGAGAGAGAGAGAGAGAGAGAGAGAGAGAGAGAGAGAGAGAGAGAGAGAGAGTGGAAAATAGAGCCCGGGCCAATAGCAGTGCCCTGACACCGGACTGACCCCTCCCCATCTCTCCCTCTCTCTCTCTCTCTTTTCTTGCTGACATCAAATGGTTTTGTGAGGAAGACAAAACAACCCCCAGATGTCACAGGGAGAGAAAGCAGGACTGGAGATGGACCGAGGAAGAGATAGACACATGCACGTATGCACGCACGCACACACACACACGCACGCACGCGCGTGCGTGCACACACATGCGCGCACGCTAGGGCATTCACGAATAGTGATTTTTAGTATTCGAATTATTCAACCTCAAAGTATTCGAATAGTCGAATATTCGACAGGACTGGCCAAACTGTCAAATATTAAGGAAGCAAGAGGTGAACATTGTAGCAGAACATTGTAGCAGATCTACATGCTCACAACGCCTCGCGTTGCGAGGCGTTGTGAGCATGTAGATCTGCTATTTTCACAATAGTTATCTGCGGAACCGAGTCAAATTAAATGTAATACCTACAATTCCAAGTGCTTGTCAGGGTGGGGTCCCCAGTTCAAATATGTTTATTTTGGGGGTCACAGCCTAAAAAGATTTGAGAACCCCTGGTATAGAGCATTAACAAATTCATACACAAATTGAAAACTCATTCTTATGACTTCCTATCTAGCCAAGCTTTATAAACTATATATTTTTAAAAGAGAAAACAATTACAAAAAAAAAAGAAGAAGAAAAAAAAGCGAATATTCGACTTTGGTGAACAACGTCGAATAGTGACTTTGATATTCGAATATTCGAATATTTGGTGAATGCCCTAGCGCACGCACACACGCACCTACACACGCACGCACGCACGCACCTACACACGCACGGACGCACCTACACACGCACACACGCACCTACACACGCACAGACGCACACACACACACTGTCCGGGGTGACTGACAGAAGGAAGCAGGTCTGGGGCCATCATTAAGTCCTGCTCCTCCATCGCTCTCTGTTTAGAACTCTTCATTCTCTTTTTTCACTACAGCACCTGGGGCCCCCCAAATTATTATAATTATAACGCGAGGCGTTGTGAGCATGTAGATCTGCTATTTTCACAATAGAACCAGCTGTGTTATACAAAATGTTATGCCTCAACTCTTATTGCTTGTTGGGGTCGGGGGGGGGGGTCCCCAGTTAAAATATTATTACTTTGGGGGTCGTGGCCTGAAAAGGTTGAGAACCACTGCTCTACAGCATCAAACATGTCTGTATTTGTTGATTTATTTGTGCATTCTAATCTATAATTTGCACATTGAAACTACTGTATTATCTGTATAGGATGCCAGGTCAACAATGACCTGACATTGGTCTACATAACATGTTTTCTAAATGTCATTTTAGCCTTTGCATAAGCCTGCAAAGTCAATGAGGCTAGGGAAAGTGCCGTGGCAAATGCACATGTGCATGTACGCACGCACGCATGCAGCAAAATCTAACTTTTTCTTTTGTCAAAGCCTAATGACCAAACAGTGAAGTTGAAAAGCATTTCAAACTGTGATATGGTATAACGGACTGGTGCCGCGAAAATGAAACACAAAATAAAAATCATGATTATTGTCAACGCAGCGCTTTGTTCCATGAAAGGGAAAACATCATAAGATGGCATGATTCATCACACAGCACATGATGATTTGTTGTGTTTGAAATATTGAGTGAAACGTGGAGTGCTCGATCCTTGGGGCACGTTTTAATTTGCCCCCATTTTGTTTCTTTGTATTGTTGTTGTTGCAAAGAAACTGCTTCCAGGTGTCAAACCCTTTTCTCTATAATTTTTTAAAATAATAATAAAAAAGAAGCCGTGGTTTTGGACATATATTCCACCCGACCGCAACGATTTGCTTTATTATTATTGCCACACTTGACAGCTCACGTGGACTTATGCAGGGGCGTCACAGGAGGGGGGGAGTGGGACTGAGTTACTAGGGCCCAAGGTGGAGGCCTTCATTATTTTATACTTTAGCTATTGAAAAATAGCAGATAGACAAGCTCACAGCGAGCTTGTAGATCTGCAATTTTCTGAAAAGTCGTGAAAATGTGTGGAAATTCAAAATTTTGCTTCTGGGGGGTCCCTGGAACTAAATATTTTGAGATGGGGGTCCGTGGCCAAATACATATCATTTTGGGGTCCTTGACATGAAAAAGTTTGAGCACCACTGACATAGAAACATATATTTTTCAAATTCCTTAGATGTTTTTGAAATATTTAAAGACTTGCTAAAATGTTCACGATAAAATAAAAAATAAAATTGCAGATCTACAAGCTTGCAGCGCGGCACTCGGTGCCGCGCTGTGAGCTTGTATATCTGCGATTTTTCAATAGTTAAAGCACATGGGGGGCCCGTAGTGAATCCTTGTACCCAGGGCCCAGAATTTGGTGCGACACCCCTGGACTTATGCGCTACACACCATCATGCCTGTGTCTCTCGAACTCTATTTGTCAACGTTCGACAGTATACATGGCGAGGGCATAATTGCTATGAGACACAGAGGACAGCTTTGAAGGGCTACTACGTGCTGGCCTTTGATCACCCCCCACACCCCCACGGATCAAATCTGTCCACTTTATATACAGTAGCATGTACAGTATCATCATGGCTGCAGAGAGAGAGTGAGAAATAGTTACACAGAAACATTTCATTTCAAACTTGAGAGTTGGATAAACCGACACTTTAAGGATTGCATTGCGTATGTTTCAAATAGGGCTGGGACGCGATCAGAAACATTAATCTCATTAATGAGAGGAGTTGTAATTAATTAATCCAGATTAATCACATGTTTAATCGCACATAAATGTTTAAATTGAACGCATTTTGGTACACGAGTGAATGAATGAGTTTTTTAAATCTAAATTCCCCATCCACTAAGCCAAGCAAAGCGATCTGATCGGCTTCTTCTCCCATTGCGTGCACTGGGGTTTGTTGTCTGTTGGTTGGTGAGACAGGTTCTCTGGTGCAAAAACAGATTAAAATGAAATTAATTAATATAATTTAATCAGTTAAAGTCCAAGCCCTAGTTTCAAACCTTTTAACGGCAAGCAATGTTTGAGTTTTTTCCTCTACGATATTGTGATATTGAGGAAAGGTCAAACTACATGGTTTATTCATTTACATTTTGCAGTTCCCCCAGCAGATTATCATGTGTGGATCTTGGGATCCACCTGCAGAGCCACACAGTAAATATCAAACTTATCGCTTTTCTCCACTTTCTCAGAAAACGGAAAAAATAAATAAATAATAAACAAATAAAACACATTTCTTCCAGGAAATCAACTTCGAGATTGTTGCTTAGGCGAGAGCCACAATCACCATTTTCTTATTTCTTTTCTCCCCCCGATCTGGTTTTGCTCCTGGGAGGCTTGTGAAAGTCAGTCAGGAATAACATTTGGGATCGACCGGAATCATTTTTCATCTCACACAGCTAATCAGTCGTCCCTGCTAATGATGTTTGCGCTACAAGGGTAATGCGGTTTGTGTGTTTGTGTGTGTGCGTGCGTGCCCGTGTGCGTGTACGTGCATGCGTGTATGTTTGTGCATTGGTTTGTGCTTGCATGTGCATGCACATTCTGTGCATCTGCATGTATACGAGCATGTACTGTATGTACAGTAGGCCTATGTGTATTGTGCACTTGTAAATGGTGCATTTTACAGTGCCTTTTTTCCAAAGTGCTTTATTGCAATGTTCATTACATTCACCCATTCACACACACATTCAACCAGGAAACCTTGCAAGGCACCAACCTGCTCATCGGGAGCAGTTAGTGGTTCAGTGGCGGCGTAGCTCAGGGGTAGAGAAACCGTTATTAGAGCACGAAGGGTTCCCGAAGGGTTCCCAGTTCGAATCCGGGCTCCCCCTGAGTTAATGTCGAAGGGTCCTTGAGCAAGACTCTGAACCCCCAATTGCTCCCGGTGAGCAGGTTGGTGCCTTGCATGGTTTCCTCCGCCACCGGTGTATGAATGTGTGGGTGAATGTAATGCACAATCTATGTAAGGCGCCTTGGATAAAAGTGCTATATAAATGCACCATTTACCATTTACTAGTGTCTTGCTCAAGGACACTTAAACACACAGGGAAGAAGGAGCCAGGCATCGAACCGGGAACCGTCCTGATTCCAAGGCGGCCACTCTACCTCCTGAGCCACTGCCCATACACGCGCTTCTTTTGTGTGTTACGCGCACGTACACATGTGTTGGCTTCGCCGCCAATGCGATTGCCTGCGCGAGTTATTCGGCACGTCCACCGAGAACTTTCTCACCCGCGCTGCATCTTCAATCCATGTAATGCACAACAAAACTCACTTTCTGCAAAATGCACAATATCCCCGAGAAAGAAAGAGAGAGAAAAAAAAATACACGAAGAGAAGATTACTATTGCAAAGCGTGTGTCAGCCCAACCTGCTTTATCAAATGAGCGAGGGCCCTCCAACCCGACGCCCCGATGCTGCCGTTGTCAGACATGTCGAGATGGGTTGTTGATTCGTAGTACAGAATCATATCCAGCAACGAGGACGCTCCCTGGGAGAGAGAGAGAGAGAGAGAGAGGAGAGAGAGAGAGAGAGAGAGGGGCGTCAATTGGGTATGGCAGGGGTATGCAGCTGCCATATCCTGGGTCCAGAGGGGAATATAAAAGTTACTTTTAAATATAAATCCATGAATGTCTCTTTGTCTATCTGTTCTGGTTATTGTGTTGTTAAATTACAGTAAAAATAACTATATGCAAAATTTAACAAAATGGTCACTTGACAAAAAGGTATACCCAGGTTCCGCAGGTCAGCTGCACAGGTGCAATTCATTATTGTTAATTGTGGCATGTTTACTAACGTGCCAAGTTTAGCTGCACTTGAACAACCGTTCCAGGCTGCCATATCCAGCCCAAGAAACCGTAGAAACGGGGGGAAAATTGAATGTACTTAAAATAAATGTACTCTATCATGCCTGTTGCTAAGGTATGGCAACATGACTGGTGACACCAGTCATGTTGCCATACCTTTAGCTTTTTCTGAACTGACGCCACTGAGAGAGAGAGAGAGAGAGAGAGAGAGAGAGAGAGAGAGAGAGAGAGAGAAAGAAAATGAAGAGAGGTTGGCCTCCTAAATTTGACAGCGACGTTATGAAGTTCTTTTGGAAGGCGAAAGAAGAAAAAAAAAAGAAAAAAGAGAACGCACCTATAATCTGATACAGGAGGTTGCGCTGAATATGAAACTGTATTGGAGTGGAAGACGGTACATATAGATGTGTGTGTGTGTGGGTGTGGGAGGAGGTGAAAAATATGTTTTTGCTCATAAAACTCACATTTTCCTCCAGTCGGGCGGCTCGCAGATTGATGAAATCAAAGTGCAACGATTTCAGGATGACTTCCAGGGCCTCGCAGGAGCGGTGGTCTAATCGCTCACCTTGGTAGAAAGACAGCAATCAAACAGGAGATAATTGGGTTGGGGGGAGCAGGGGCGTCACACCAAATTCTGGGCCCTGGGTACAAGGATTCACTGCGGGCCCCCCGTGAATGTTAACTATTGAAAAATAGCAGATATACAAGCTCACAGCGCGGCACCGCCGCGCTGCGAGCTTGTAGATCTGCTATTTTTGAAAAATCGTGAAAATGTGTGCAAGAAACTTACGTTTCTATGTCAGTGGTGCTCAAACGTTTTCATGTGAAGGACCCCCAAGATGATATGTATTTGGCCAAGGACCTCCATCTCAAAATATTTAGTTCCAGGGACCCCCCCAGAAGCAAAATCTGAGTTACAAATGTTTGCTTAAAAAATACATATATTCAAAGATTTGAGCAAATTTTCACGACTTTAAAAAAAATAGCAGATCTACAAGCTCGCAGCACGGCACTCGGTGCCGCGCTGTGAGCTTGTAGATCTGCTATTTTTCAATAGCTAAAGTTACTAGGGCCCCTCCACCTTGGGCCCTATTAACTCAGTCCCACTTTCCTACCCCTTGTGACGCCCCTGGGGGGAGGGAGGTGCTAACAGGCAAAATTGCGGCGGTGCCGGATTGGAGATGCTTTTCTTTTTTTGCACGTGCGCTTAGTTCAAAATGGAAATTGCTTTTAGCAAAACCACGCAGGAAAACAACTCCTCTTTTCCGAGTGCATGATTTCTCAACTTTTGCCTTTTTTTTGCGTCGGTATGGAGTAAAGTTCTGAGACCCAATCGAAATCCCAGAGAAGGGAGTAATTTGGTTAACGGCGTGCAATTTATTTTGATTATTGTATCTTTTTTTCGTCATGATTAAAAGTTCAAATGCAATTTTCATGATTGCGCCTCAGAAATGTTTCATGTTGTCACCTTGCATTGCCTTTGTACTAAGAAAACAGTGAAAAACAAAAACAAACTAAAAACATAATCTGTCACATAAAATGACATTGACTAACATAATCCAGCGGATGGCTTCAACCCTGTTTTCTCAAACTTCTAAACCTAATCTTGTTGCTTTCAGTCAGATATGACATTTGTAGCTGTGTGCTTAATCTGTTTACTTGTATTTTAAATGATCGATTTGTCCTTTCAACCATTCAGTTATTCCAACGAGTCATTTGGACACGCTGGAATCATACAGTATGACGTGGTGGTGCATTTCTCCCTTCGATCACGCTCCGTATTATATGCTTTGTGATACTTACGCGGTTTATAATCTGTCATGCAACTGCGTTGCTCGGCGGAAACGGCGGATCTGCGAGCTCATCACGCGACACCGGCGTGCTACGAAGTCTAGCCAGGACTTATAGCGGCGTGGCGGACAGTGACATGAGATCACTGTAAGCGTGTAGTCCTGTTATGTTCCCTTCCAAGCTGATCGGGCCTCACATGAAAAAGTCACGCAATGTGTCATCTTTCAAGTCACGGATTGTGGAGAGAGACCATCTTTGTATGCCCCCCCCATACACCCCCCTTTATCTCCGCTGCCAAGGAAGGGGCAGGAATTCACATGCCCCCCCCCCCCCCCTTCCCCTTCCCTAACTTTACTGGATTGCTCCCAATTTTCAGCACTTTTAACTTCTACCCCACTACTTCTCAGAACCAAATATTGTTCTACTCCACTACAATTATTTGAACACTTTAGTTACACTTTGTAGATTTTGATTATTATTATTACAAAACATACATTAACCACTTCAGCCCTACAGTATATAGCCTATACATTTCGGCCATTTGAAAATAGCCGATCTGCAAGATCACAATGCGTCCCCTTGTGACAGATTGTGAGCTTGTGGATCTGCTATTTTCAAAAGATTTTTATACGCTACGTTTGAAAACTTACTTTCTACTTTTGGTACTTAAGTACATTTTGAAGCCAATAGCCAATAATAGTTTTTAATAATAATAATAATTTAATTTAATTTAATAATAAGTAAATTTCGAATCCCAGACTTTTACTTGTAACAGAGTACTTCTATATTGCCGTACTGATACTTTAACTTGAGTAAAAACAAACAAACAAGTACTTTTTTTACACCAGTGCTGGCGGGGTCGCGTGCGGTTGACGATAATGTATTAATTTATCTGTAGTCATTTGCATAATTATTCACCCTGTTTTTTCTTCTTTCTATCTTTCTTTCTTTCTTTTACTGTATGGTCAGAGAAGGGGTGAGGCGGGGTTGAGAGAGACAGAGAGAGAGAGATCTGAAATCCCATTTGGTATAATCCTCGCTGCACTGGGGAGATAATAAACGGGCGTGCATCACCCGCGGTCAGATTACATCAGGCGCGTGACAACACAGAGGGAGGGGGGTTGACCTCTGTGTCGGGGAACACACACTCCACATCCACGGGTGCATGTGTGTGTGCGTGCGTTCGTGTGCGCGTGCGTGCACTACATACATATACAGTAAGCTCTCAAACATCCGAAACATGTCCTTTCATTTTTGATACACGTCTTTCGATATAACTTTGACGGATTAAATCATCATTCGTTTGCTCCTGGCAGTTGCCACTACAGTATAATCTCATTTGGAAATTGGCGTTACGCGGAATTGAAAATCACACGCGCTCCGAGAGAATCAGTATAGATTAAAATTAAGTCCTTAAATATCTATTAATATTAATATTATTATGACAGAGGCGCGTTGCGAGGGCTTAAAGTGATATGTTAAAGGGATCGTCTCCCCCCCCCCCCTTCTCCGTCAAAAAAGGGTCAGTCGAAAAGTGTCTATAGAGGGTATGCGCATGCATAAAGTGAGTGGCAAATTGAGTGGCAAAGTGAGTGGCAAAGTGAGTCTAACATCACTTAACATCGTTTAATGCAATCAGATAGGACTTTTCTGTTTGGATGTAGGGGCTGTAAAGGCCAGAAAGTTTGCCACTCAGTAGGCGTTCCCGCATAACTTCCAGGTATGATGATGATGTCATACATGCATACCCTCTATAGATAGGACTAGGAGTCATCTTGGGTTGGCTATCCCTGTATAACACATTTAGCTGGGGACCCCCCTAGCTGGAGCCACTACAAGGAGGACACGCCTTGGGGGGTCCAAAGCGAGGACCACCGCTTGTGGTGCATCTTACCTTGGAGATCCAGACGCGACACCCGGCCTCCCACGCAGGTGGCCTGCTGTGTGACGAGAACCATTGGACAGACAGACAGACAGACAGACAGACAGACAGACAGACAGACAGAGAGACAGACAGACAGAAACAGAGCGTGTGAACAGAAATTATGCATTTACCACACATGTGCATTGTTGCGCACGCACACCCACAAGCACTAACGCGCACACCAGGGACGTGCAGAGAATGTTAGAGAGGCAGGGTCTGACATTTCTAAAAGGGCCTTTTGGTGAAAATATTGGAAATAGCAGAGCTCCAAGCTCACAACGCGTTGCGCTGCGACGCATGCATTGAACTTGTGAGCTTGGAGGTCGGCTATTGATACCACACTGAACTAAGCATTATCAAGTCAATACTGGAGATGTGGCATATATAACGGCATGTATTTCTGCACAGAGAAGGCAATTCTTTCAACATAAGATGCTGCTTTCATGTTCAGGAGAGTTTAAGGCAATTCTCTTGAATGCTGCCTTCAGGTATGGCATGTAAAGAGGGCATTTGCGTTTCTTTCACCATAGTGAAAACTGCATTCATGGTCTGGAGAGGACACTATTCACAGTCAGACGGATACAAGGGCATGGGCTCAAGCCCCCTTGGATGTCTATGTGTGCACGTGCCTGACACTCACACACACGCACACACACACAGGCCTCTACATCCACGCCACTCGCTCGAGCAGAGAGCCGCGTCGCGCGGCGGCCCCAGCATGAATTATGGATCTCGCACAGTTTACCGCCACCGTCGACGGCGGTGACACTGCGCACTAATTAACCAGTGTATAATAATTAGAAACAGCTGGTCATCCGTCGACGTGTTCACTCCGCCGTGAGCCCTGCCGCCACGCGCCGTCCCACGCACATCTAATTTGACTGCATCCATCACCACACGCTGACAGGAGCCGCGGCTCAGAGCGCTAATCTCTGCTTTCCCTTTTCCGAGGATGAGGTTGCGTGTGCGTCACAAGGGGGAGAAAGGTGGGACTGAGTTACTATAGGGCCCAAGGTGGAGGGGGCCTTAATTATTTTATATACTTTAGCTTTTGAAAAATAGCAGATATACAAGCTCACAGCGCGGCACCGATTGCCGCGCTGCGAGCTTGTAGATCTGCTATCTTTGAAAAGTCGTGAAAATGTGTGTAAATCTTTGAATATATGTATTTTTTAAGTGAACATTTGTAACTCAAATTTTGCTTCTGGGGGGGTCCCTGGAACTAAATATTTTGAGATGAAATACATAACATTTTGGGGGTCCTTCACATGAAAAGGTTTGAGCACCACTGACATATAAAATTAGGTTTTTCAAAAAAAAAAAGGATTTGAAATATTCAAAGACTTGTGAGCTGTGAGCTTGTATATCTGCTATTTTTCAATAGTTAAAGCACACAAATAATGCTGCTGTGCGTTCCCAGTCTAAATGGGTTAAACCCCTCCCCCTATGAAGAACATTCATGGGGGGCCCGCAGTGCAGTGAATCCTTGTACCCAGGGCCCAGAATTTGGAGCGACACCCCTGCTTCCGAGGATGAGGTGCACGTGGAAAGAAAGCCTAGGGATGGGAGCCGCAGTTCTGATTGATACACATGACTAGATGGAGCTCGTATTCTTTTATTGATAATGCGCACCTTGAATGGACTATTGAGCATTTTCTAATCTCTATTAGATATGGATCTCTATATATGGGCATAAACAGGTGACATCACAGTGGTGTGGCTGGTTCAGACAGGGATCTCCATGTATGGGCATAAAATGGATTGTGTGTTGTGATGTCTGTCTCTAACAGAATCCCATTTATGCCCATATATGGAGCCCAATATTAAGCCCATATCTAACAGGACTTCATATGGGAATGCCCATATATGGAGGAAGACAGCCCATTATCTGTGTGGCTGGTTCAGACAGGGATCTCCATGCATGGGCATAAAAAGGATTGTATGTATGATGTCAGATGTGATAGACGTCATAGGATATTCACACAACGAATAGCTGAGTAAGCATGTTTGGATTCTCACAGCATATCTCCATATACAGTACATGGATCTCCATATATGGGTAACTGGTCCGATATACATCACTGGACAGACAGCCAAGACATGGCACGACCTCGTCGCCCTGAGTGGGCGACAAGGTGGGTGTGTGTGTACCTGTGTGTGACCTGTGTGTGTGTGTGTGTGTGTGTGTGTGTGTGTGTGTGTGTGTGTGTGTGTGTGTGTGTGTGTGTGTGTGTGTGTGTGTGTGTGTGTGTGTGTACTAGTACTTTTACTTAAAGTAGTAGTCATCTAAAGGGGTACTGTCACTTTAAAAAGTAATCTTAAAATATGAGTTAATATGTTTATGATGTCATTGTGAGAATGCACAATTATAAGCCAATCAAATTCATTACTGTACTTAGACTACTTTCTGTACTGGTCAGCTGTTGTTGGGGGGGCGAGGGGCAGATTACACTGTGACATGAGTTTCAGACTATTTCAGACCGCGTGACCTACTGTATCATACTATTATAATTTCGGGCGTGTCAGCGGGCCTTTAAGTAACAAGCGTGAGTACTTTTTACTTTATTTCCATATCGCACTCCGTTTGTCTCTGTTTTCGTACAACTCCATTCAGTGTTCAAAGGGACACGGGAGACTAAGAGAGAGAGAGAGAGAGAGAGAGAGAGAGAGGAGAGAGAGAGAGAGAGAGAGAGAGAGAGAGTATCCCGGGAAGACAAAGAGAACGTCCGTATAAAATGTTCCCGCTGAAAGAATTAAGAGGGATCAATGGGACATGAATTGCACTGTTTGTGTACAGTATATACAGTAGCCTATATACAGGATATACAGGATATACAGGAGCACGGTGTGTAATTGGTACACAGGCCATTCAATTTCCCCCGTAATCATCCCAGTGCGATGCATATTAGACACAAGTCGCACGCACACACACACACACGCACACACACACACGCACACACGCACGCACGCACGCACGCGCGCACGCACGCACGCACGCACACACACACACACACACACACACACACGCACTAACAAGTAGCATTAAACATGCCCTCTGCATATGGAATAGAATATATGATTGTACACAGCAGTGAGGGAGGGGAGGAGGGTGCCTTTAAGAAGAGAGGAGAGGAGACACTCCATATTATGCAGGGCTGAGATGTGCAGAGTGCACGCACGCATGCACACACACACACGCAACACACGCAGGGCACTTGATAGCAAGGTGTAAGCCTCTGATTTTGTTTGTTAGTGAAGAGGCTGCAATAAATGGTCTGCTGTTGCGTGGTCAGATACTTCACTCTCTGTCTCACACACGCACGCACGCACGCACGCACACACACACACACACACACACACACACACACACACACACACAGTCAGTCTTACATAAAATGTGCACGCATATACAGTAGGCCTACTACCCACTCATAATTCAAAATGTCCTCTTCCCAGAGAAGAGAAAAGAAAAGAAAAAAATACATTAGCAGTTGTTTTTCCCATATCTTAATTTAAGATCTTCCCGACTCTCGCCGTGCACTGGTTGCCTGTGTTTGTGTCTCTCTCTCTCTGTGTGTGTGTGTGTGTGTGTGTGTGGGGGGGGGGGGGGGGGGGGGGGGGGGGGGGGGGGGGGTACTTGGAGTTGAGGGGTGCCAAATCGATCGGTGTGTCACGAGGAAGAGATCGAGGGGACAAAATGGAGTGATCTCCCACTCTCTCTCTACCGCAGTCACACAACAAAAAGTGGGCGAAATAGAGAGAATTGAGAAACTTGACTGCCACCGACAGAAGTCATCTCTGGTGAATTTCCATGCATTCTTCACTCTCTCTCTCTCTCTCTCTCTCTCTCTCTCTCTCTCTCCTCTCTCTCTCTCTCTCTCTCTAAAAGTGTCTGAGAGCACCATTTTCTTTCCACTTCACCCAATAAATTAAAAGGAGTAAAAACAGAAATCACATGCGTACATATTATTTTGCCGCACACACTTTCCCTCACGTAACACTCTAAACCTCTTTGGGGTTAAAATCACCCCCACACATTTTCCTCTCAGCATCTTTTCCGCAATAAAGGATGAATTATTTAAAATAACACGACCTTTTATCTCGCACCCTTTGAAGGCGGCAAATTAAAAATGTAAATTGGGACCTAATTAATATGCAAATGTATTCGTTCCCTGTTAACAATTAGCAATTAAAGCTGCAGTGTCTAGAAAGAGCACGGGCGAAATTAGTAACTT
>NC_137827.1:52403493-52422323 GCF_963921795.1 Nannobrachium achirus | reverse complement strand
AAAAGGAACATCCCAAATAAGACCTTTTACGGTCTTTCTTTGTATTTAATTCATGGACATAATAAATAGCAAGCAAAGAAAACATTCAATAATATTGCAGTTATAAAAACACTACAGTATAGGGGGAAAAAGATGGTGGGGCTAAGGGGAGGTGCTCACTTCTTGTCTGTCTATGGGAGAAGTGATAACTACCTCCGTCTCTGGCCTCCTGAATGGTGAGTTTTCAGGGCAGTTTTGAAGGATGCCAACATGTTTAAAGGAGGTAGTCAAATAATTCCACACCTGGGTGGCAGTATTGTAGAAGGAGAATTTACCCATTATTTGTCTTATGGGTTTTGTGTTATCAGATCTTTGTGTGCGCTCCCTCTGGTGTTGTGGCTGTGGTGTCGCTAATTATTTGGAGATAACATGTCCTGCCTGTTGCTAAGGTATGACATGACTGGTGTCGTCGCGCGTGTGCAAGACACCAGTCATGTTGCCATACCTTAGCTTTTGCTGAACTGACGCCACTGGGTGGAAACAGGGCGCGGCAGAGGGCATCCCGACAGGTTCTGATCCCAGGCCAGCAGGGTACATATGGTCCCTGGAGTCGTGAGCCGCACGCCAGTGCATCACCGCTTGGCACGGAACGCCACACTGTAAGAACTGACATCAGCGCTTGGCAAAAAAAAAAGACGCAATACTAGCTGGTGTGTGTGTGTGTGTTTGTGAGTGTATGTGTGTGTAAGTAAGGTCACTCGACAGTGCAAACCGCATTGAACTGAAGTGAACTAAACTTAAGTGTGAGGGTTGTTCTCTTTTAAAGAGGTGGTGCCATAGTTTTGTACTTTGTCTGTTTTGTATGTGTCTATGGAGTTACTCTAATGTGCATATTTGCATTCCCTGTGTATTGTTGGTTTCTTCCTGAAAGCCTCGGAGTCAAAAATCTAAATAGAAAAACACAGGGGGCACGGTGGCGCAGTCAGTAGTGCTGTCGCCTCACAGCTAGAAGGTCCTGGGTTCGATTCCCGCCGGGGGACACTGTGGGTGCTGGGGGGCGTGTTCCCTCCTCCGTGTCATCAGTGCCCACACCCTAGGTGGGGTTGGCAAAAGGGCCTTTCTGTGTGGAGTTTGCATGTTCTCCCCGTGTCTCCTAGGGTAGATACCCTCACAAAAACATGCAGTAATCCTGGTCTCTATAAAGCCTCCCCCTGGCCAGCCGGGGCGCCTGATGGAGGGGAATGGAACTGGTTGGAATAACGTGTTCCTTCCACGCGCTACGTCCAACCGGGGAAGCTCCCCCTGTCAGGTGATAAGAAGCGGCCTGCTCACTCCTCATGCATTGAAGGAAGCATGAGCTCAGTTCGGGGCCCTCCCCAGGTTGACAGAGGGAGAGTAGAGCCCAGGATCACAGCTTAGGCAATTGGCACTGGGTAAAAAAATGGGTTACAAAAATCGTGGGATAAAAATTAAAAAAAAAGAAAAAGAAAAACACAGATCTTATGACATCATAAACTCATCCCCTCCCCTTTTACCATACACCCAACACTGTGGGTGTGGCTAACTTCAGCTGGGTCACCACCCACCTGACAACCAGGCATGCTTAACCCCTTGACGCCTGAATTAATTTCTAAAAGTACAACAAATTTAATTCTGTGTGTTTTGGCTATCAAACAGATGTGAAAGAAGATTTCAATTGTCAATTTTAATATAGCACATAAAATAAACAGAAATTGTAATATGTGTCATATTTGCATCACCAGGCACAATCAGGCATAATCAGTATAGCACAGTTTTTTTTTATTGAACTATACAAAAATATATACAAAAAATACAAATATAATATACAATATATATAATATCATATAATATATGTTCCCTCACTTCGGGGAAATTGTAATATGTGTCATATTTGCATCACCAGGCATAATCGGTATAGCACCGTTTTTTTTATTGAACTTTATAATATATGTTCCCTCACTTCGGGTTTGTATAAATATAAATCGGAGCACTTGGCCGTGACAGACAGTAGGACAGCTGAGAGGGAGACAGTGTAGGAGAGACAGACAGTAGGACAGCTGAGAGGGAGACAGTGTAGGAGAGACAGACAGTAGGACAGCTGAGAGGGAGACAGTGTAGGAGAGACAGACAGTATAGGGCAGCTGAGAGGGAGACAGTGTGGGAGAGACAGACAGTAGGACAGCTGAGAGGGAGACAGTGTAGGAGACAGACAGTAGGACAGCTGAGAGGGATCAGTGTAGGAGAGACAGACAGTATAGGACAGCTCAGAGGGAGACAGTGCAGGAGAGACAGACAGTAGGACAGCTGAGAGAGAGACAGTGTAGGAGAGACAGACAGTATAGGGCAGCTGAGAGGGATCAGTGTAGGAGAGACAGACAGTAGGACAGCTGAGAGAGAGACAGTGTAGGAGAGACAGACAGTAAGACAGCTGAGAGGGATCAGTGTAGGAGAGACAGACAGTATAGGACAGCTCAGAGGGAGACAGTGCAGGAGAGACAGACAGTAGGACAGCTGAGAGAGAGAGTGTAGGAGAGACAGACAGTATAGGACAGCTGAGAGGGATCAGTGTAGGAGAGACAGACAGTAGGACAGCTGAGAGAGAGACAGTGTAGGAGAGACAGACAGTATAGGGCAGCTGAGAGGGAGACAGTGTAGGAGAGACAGACAGTAGGACAGCTGAGAGAGAGAGACAGTGTAGGAGAGACAGACAGTAAGACAGCTGAGAGGGATCAGTGTAGGAGAGACAGACAGTATAGGACAGCTCAGAGGGAGACAGTGCAGGAGAGACAGACAGTAGGACAGCTGAGAGAGAGAGTGTAGGAGAGACAGACAGTATAGGACAGCTGAGAGGGATCAGTGTAGGAGAGACAGACAGTATAGGGCAGCTGAGAGGGAGACAGTGTAGGAGAGACAGACAGACAGACAGACAGTAGGACAGCTGAGAGGGAGACAGTGTAGGAGAGACAGACAGTATAGGGCAGCTGAGAGGGATCAGTGTAGGAGAGACAGACAGTATAGGGCAGCTGAGAGGGAGACAGTGTAGGAGAGACAGACAGACAGACAGACAGTAGGACAGCTGAGAGGGAGACAGTGTAGGAGAGACAGACAGTATAGGGCAGCTGAGAGGGATCAGTGTAGGAGAGACAGACAGTAGGACAGCTGAGAGAGAGACAGTGTAGGAGAGACAGACAGTAAGACAGCTGAGAGGGATCAGTGTAGGAGAGACAGACAGTATAGGACAGCTCAGAGGGATCAGTGTAGGAGAGACAGACAGTAGGGCAGCTGAGAGAGAGACAGTGTAGGAGAGACAGACAGACAGACAGACAGACAGACAGACAGACAGACAGACAGACAGACAGACAGACAGACAGACAGACAGACAGACAGACAGTAGGACAGCTGAGAGGGAGACAGTGCAGGAGAGACAGACAGTAGGACAGCTGAGAGAGAGACAGTGTAGGAGAGACAGACAGACAGACAGACAGTAGGACAGCTGAGAGGGAGACAGTGCAGGAGAGACAGACAGTAGGACAGCTGAGAGAGACAGTGTAGGAGAGACAGACAGTATAGGACAGCTGAGAGGGATCAGTGTAGGAGAGACAGACAGTAGGACAGCTGAGAGAGAGACACTGTAGGAGAGACAGACAGTAGGACAGCTTAGAGAGAGACAGTGTAGGAGAGACAGACAGTAGGACAGCTGAGAGGGATCCGTGTAGGAGAGACAGACAGTATAGGACAGCTTAGAGGGAGACAGTGTAGGAGAGACAGACAGTATAGGACAGCTGAGAGAGAGACAGTGTAGGAGAGACTGACAGTATAGGACAGCTGAGAGGGAGACAGTGTAGGAGAGAAAGACAGTATAGGACAGCTTAGAGGGAGACAGTGTAGGAGAGACAGACAGTATAGGACAGCTGAGAGAGAGACAGTGTAGGAGAGACAGACAGTATAGGACAGCTGAGAGGGAGACAGTGTAAGAGAGACAGACAGTAGGAGAGCTAAGAGGGAGACAGTGTAGGAGAGACAGACAGTAGGACAGCAGAGAAAGGGAGTCAGACAATGTTTGTTTCTGCATTCAAACATGGATGCAGTCTTCCTCAGGGGAGTGTGGGAGGATCGCAGGTTCAAACACTGGTTCGGTAAGTCACGTCGAGCAAGGCCGGCACCAGTACCATCACTGCTGTCTTGGTCACTGCTGTCACTGGTTTCTTCCCCTGTTTTGGTTGATAGATTGATTTCATTTATAAATATAGCATAGCAGACACGATCCAAAGGATAAACATGCAAGATTGTACACATTTATTTCCAAATTCAATGTTGCACACTTGCTCTGCACATACAGTTACAGTTAGTCATAGTCCATATTTCAGTACCTGCATTTGTTATTGTAATAACAAAAGGGGGGGGGGGGGGGGGGGTGCAGGGTTGGTGGACCATGGGAGAAGGGGGGGACTTGTGATTGTATAAGTGGAAAAACTGTGAGAAAAAAAAGTCCAATATTGTTTGAAAGGAAAATTGAAAGGAAAAAGTTGTTCTTTTCATTACAGCTGTCATTCATTATTGATTAATGAGCCAAACATCAGATTTACAATCTTATAAGGAAACTTATACTTATATTCTTCAAAACATTTGAAGTATAGGCACAGCAATTGGAATTTCTACAATATTGCACCTCAATACATTACCATTCATCCATTCATTCATTGTATCCCCCTTGTGCCTAGTGCGTCATATTTGCATCATAATAAAATCGGCTCACATCAGGATAATACTTGATGTCACATGTAATCTATTTTGATATATAAGCAGCTGAGAGGTTCACAAAGCTAGAATGTATTTTTATTTTCACCCAACTTACCTCAAAAGGGGTGAATTTTGTCCAAATGAGGAGCTGCTTGTCCATGTGGAGAAAATGTTTGGACTTCCTGGATTGTGAGGCTGTGCAATTCCACCACCGAACACTAGATGGCGACCTAGCATTTTCAATGATCAAACAACACTCCCTGATGACTTATCAACAGTCAGTGATGGGATATGTAGTTCACTTGTGCCTGCAGGTGCCTCCATTTAATATGTATCAAATTTGCACCATTAGGCGTTAAGGGAACTGGTGGGTGTGGCGGCTGTGGCCACATAAAAACATCATTTTCTGTACACTTTTCTGGAGTATAACTATAATGCCTGATCATCATGTTTTAGGGGTGTGGGGAAATCATGGCACATCTTTAAGTATATGTGACAAATTCTGTCAGAGGGACAGTCATTCTTGGCGTTAAAAGCACAACAATCGCAAGACCTAATTTCTGTGTAAAGTCCATATCAAGTCAAATATCCATTTACTAGCCGGCAGCCGCCGTCTATTAGTTCTCGTTTAATGAATAGCCGATCTACGTATGCTTGTAGATGCGAAATGTAAGATATAGGATTATGTGCAGCATTTTGGACTACGTCCTCCAAACAGTCCCCCCCCCCCCCCCCCCCCCTCGTGTGACCTTTGGCGTCTCCCAGAGAGGGGCCTGAACCTGCAGGTTGGGAACCACTGAGTGGCTTCTCTGCTCGCAGCCGCGCACATTTGGATCGGACACTCGCTCACCGCTGAGTATAGGAGAAAAGGGGAGGAGAGAGAGAGAAGAGAGAGAGAGAGAGAGAGAGAGAGAGAGAGAGAGAGAGAGAGAGAGGACCGTATCGTGGAGCGAGGCTTTGCTCCGAGTGAGGGCCATATCGTCACCATCTGGCATCAAACACTCGGGCCGGGTGAAAGAAAGGTAGAGAGAGAGGGAGGAGAGCGAGAGAGCGAGAGAGAGAGAGAGAGAGAGAGAGAGAGAGGGAGAGTGGAAAATAGAGCCCGGGCCAATAGCAGTGCCCTGACACCGGACTGACCCCCCTCCCCATCTCTCCCTCTCTCTCTCTTTTCTTGCTGACATCAAATGGTTTTGTGAGGAAGACAAAACAACCCCCAGATGTCACAGGGAGAGAAAGCAGGACTGGAGATGGACCGAGGAAGAGATAGACACATGCACGTATGCACGCACGCACACACACGCACGCGCGTGCCGTGCACACACATGCGCGCACGCTAGGGCATTCACGAATAGTGATTTTTAGTATTCGAATTATTCAACCTCAAAGTATTCGAATAGTCGAATATTCAACAGGACTGGCCAAACTGTCAAATATTAAGGAAGCAAGAGGTGAACATTGTGAAAATAGCAGATGCTCACAACGCCTCACGTTGCGAGGCGTTGTGAGCATGTAGATCTGCTATTTTCACAATAGTTATCTGCGGAACCGAGTCAAATTAAATGTAATACCTACAATTCCAAGTGCTTGTCAGTGTGGGGGTCCCCAGTTCAAATATGTTTATTTTGGGGATCACAGCCTAAAAAGATTTGAGAACCCCTGGTATAGAGCATTAACAAATTCATCCACAAATTCATCCACCAATGACAACTCATTCTTATTACTTCCTATCTAGCCAAGCTTTATAAACGATATATTTTTAAAAGAGAAAACAATAATTACAAAAAAAAAAAAAGAAAAAAAAAAAAGAAGAAAACAAAGCGAATATTCGACTTTGGTGAACAACGTCGAATAGTGACTTTGATATTCGAATATTTGAATATTTGGTGAATGCCCTAGCGCACGCACACACGCACCTACACACACGCACGCACCTACACACGCACGGACGCACACACACACACACACACACTGTCCGGGGTGACAGAAGGAAGCAGGTCTGGGGGCCATCTTTTTTCACATTAACATCACCATTAAATCCTATTGTTTAGTATTACAATGCCATTGGCCACGATATTTGCATATAAATACCCCCCACAGAGACTGACATTCACACCTCCCAGAGAACTTGAAATTCCAGCGTCTGGACGAACAACATCTCACTTTTTAACTGAAGCTATTCCTCACTAAAACAAAGTAAAATGCCTGTAATATTTTTTTTCGTGATCATTAGAATGGCTATAAAACCTTACAAAAACATTATACATTTTTTAAAATGACATTTTTCTGTGATTAGGACTCCTACAACACCATCTGATTTTTTTTTTTTTTTTGGCCAGTAGAAATTAATTCGGGTCTTGCAGGGTTAAGTCCTGCTCCTCCATCTCTCTCTGTTTAAAACTCTTCATTCTCTTTTTTCACTTACAGCTAGGGATGCCCCGATCAGGGTTTTTTTGCTCCCGATCCGATACCGATCAAATATTATTGCTTCCGATTCGATCCCGATCTTTCCCGATCCGATCTTTTGGCAAGGCATTAAGAAGAAAAAAAAAATTCTATTCATTCTATCACTTGGTTCTCAACCTTTTCAGGCCGTGACCCCCAAAATAATCATATTTTAACTGGGGACCCCCGACCCTGAAGAGTTGAGGAAGTATATTTTGTATAACACGGTTCTATTGTGAAAATAGCAGATCTACATGCTCACAACGCCTCGCAACGCGAGGAGTTGTGAGCATGTAGATCGGCTATTTTCACAATTTCTGGCTTTAATATTTGACAATTTGGCCAATGTTTAATTTGTCATTTTAGAGGTATTAAAAAGTCCTTAATTTTTCACTTTCGAAATGTGCAGATACCCTCTATACACTTAAACTTTATGTTGATTTGTTTACTGTTGAGAGAGAAAACAATGTTGCACATTAAGTTAATCATCTGGGGACCCCCCCAAAATAATTTGAGGACCCCCCTGGGGGTCCCGACCCACAGGTTGAGAACCACTGAGCTAGTTGACAGTGCAGAGAGACATAATTGCCTTCCTTTGATCCATTAGCAAGGGGCCAATTACTACTTATTGGCATCAGCTGCCAGCTGTACACAGAGTCTGACACAATCACCTTCCCTCTGCAGTGCTCTGTCTGTCTCATTTCTCCAAAAGCCCTTGAATATGATTGAAAATGATTACTGTGATTATGGTAAGCTTACATTTCATATCGCAATCACCTTACCTGTAACTTTCAGTACTCCCAGAAAATATTTTTTTGAAAAAAAAAAAAGAAAAAAAAAACTTTTTTTTTTTTCGATTTTTTTCCCCCGATCTCCGATCTTATAAAAACGGCCATATCGGCGGCCGATCCGATCACGTGATCGGGATCGGGCAACACTACTTACAGCAGTGGTTCTCAACCCCAAAATTATTATAAGTTATAACGCGAGGCGTTGTGAGCATGTAGATCTGCTATTTTCACAATAGAACCAGCTGTGTTATACAAAATGTTATGCCTCAACTCTTAGTGCTTGTTGGGGTCGGGGGGGGGGGGGTGTCCCCAGTTAAAATATGATTACTTTGGGGGTCGTGGCCTGAAAAGGTTGAGAACCACTGCACTACAGCATCAAACATGTCTGTATTTGTTGATTTATTTGTGCATTCTAATCTATAATTTGCACATTGAAACTACTGTATTATCTGTATATATAGGATGCCAGGTCAACAATGACCTGACATTGGTCTACATAACATGTTTTCTAAATGACATTTTAGCCTTTGCATAAGCCTGCAAAGTCAATGAGGCTAGGGAAAGTGCCGTGGCAAATGCACATGTGCATGTACGTACGCACGCACGCATGCAGCAAAATCTAACTTTTTCTTTTGTCAAAGCCTAATGACCCAACAGTGAAGTGGAAAAGCATTTCAAACTGTGATATGGTATAACGGACTGGTGCCGCGAAAATGAAACATGAAATAAAAATCATGATTATTGTCAACGCAGCGCTTTGTTCCATGAAAGGGAAAACATCATAAGATGGCATGATTCATCACACAGCACATGATGATTTGTTGTGTTCGAAATATTGAGTGAAACGTTGAGTGCTCCATCCTTGGGGCACGTTTTAATTTGCCCCCATTTTGTTTCTTTGTATTGTTGTTGTTGCAAAGAAACTGCTTCCAGGTGTTAACCCTTTTCTCTATTATTTTTTTAAATAATAATAAAAAAGAAGCCGTGGTTTTGGACATATATTCCACCCGACCGCAACGATTTGCTTTATTATTATTGCCACACTTGACAGCTCACGTGGACTTATGCAGGGGCGTCACAGGAGGGGGGGAGTGGGACTGAGTTACTAGGGCCCAAGGTGGAGGCCTTAATTATTTTATACTTTAGCTATTGAAAAATAGCAGATAGACAAGCTCACAGCGAGCTTGTAGATCTGCAATTTTTTAAAAGTCGTGAAAATGTGTGCAACTCAAATTTTGCTTCTGGGGGGTCTCCTAGAACTAAATATTTTGAGATGGGGGTCCGTGGCCAAATACTTATCATTTTGGGGTCCTTGACATGAAAAAGTTTGAGCACCACTGACATAGAAACATATATTTTTCAAAAACTTAGATGTTTTTGAAATATTTAAAGACTTGCTAAAATGTTCACGATAAAATAAAAATAAAAATAGCAGATCCACAAGCTCGCAGCGCGGCACTCGGTGCCGCGCTGTGAGCTTGTATATCTGCGATTTTTCAATAGTTAAAGCACATGCGGGGCCCGTAGTGAATCCTTGTACCCAGGGCCCAGAATTTGGTGCGACACCCCTGGACTTATGCGCTACACACCATCATGCCTGTGTCTCTCAAACTGTATTTGTCAACGTTCGACAGTATACATGGCGAGGGCATAATTGCTATGAGACACAGAGGACAGCTTTGGGGGACTACTACTACGCGCTGGCCTCCGATCACCCCCCACACCCACGGATCAAATCTGTCCACTTTATATACAGTAGCATGTACAGTATCATCATGGCTGTAGACAGAGAAATTGAGAAATTATAGTTACACAGAAACATTTCAGTCAAACTTGAGAGTTGGATAATCTGACACTTTTATTGATTGTATTGTGTACGTTTCAAATAGGGCTGGGACACGATTAAAAACATTAATCTCATTAACGAGAGGCGTTGTAATTAATGAATCGAAATTAATCACATGTTTAATCGCATATAAATATTTAAATTAAACACATTTTGGTAAACGAGTGAATCAATGAGTGAGTTTTTCAAATCTAAATTCCCCATCCACCCTGCCAAGCAAAGTGATCTGATCGGCTTCTTCTCCCATTGCGTGCACTGGGGTTTGTTGTCTGTAAAAAATAAGCGTGATTAAAATGTAATTAAATGTAATTCATTAATAGAAATGAATCAGTTAAAGTCCAAGCCCTAGTTTCAAACCTTTTAACGGCAAGCAATGTTTGAGTTTTTCCCTCTACAATATTGTGATATATTGAGGAAAGGTCAAACTACATGGTTCATTCATTTACAGTTTGCTGTTCTTCTTTGAGAGTTCCCCCAGTAGATTTGAATCATGTGTGGATCTTGGGATCCGCCTGAGAACACAGTGGCTCCCATTATATGGATCTTGGACTTTATGGGGACAGAATATGACGGGAAAGGTTTTGGCACATTTACATCAGATTCCAAATTTAGAACAAACATGGGACAATCACATTCACATGATACTGCTCTGCCAACACAATGTGGAATGTCCTGACCCCAACCATTAAAGAGTGTGTAACACCATGGGTTCTTTCAAAATTGGCCTGAAAAACACATCATTGAATACAATTGACACAATGGAAAGGATTTCCCATCAATCAATCAATCAATCAATCAATCAATCAATCAATCAATCAACTCCTATGGCCTACTGGAAGATAGCCATTTTGAGCAGATTGTTCCAGTTGTTATAGCTCCGGACACACAGTCAGACGCACATACAGACACACAGAGTGACCCACTTATAGATGACTAATAGACTCCTCCAATAGCCTACTCCTGAGCCATACAGTAAATAACAAACTTAGCGCTTTTCTCCACTTTCTCAGAAAACTGATAAAATAAATAAATAATAAACAAATAAAACATATTCTTCCAGGAAACCAACTTTGAGATTGTTGCTTAGGCGAGAGCCGCAATCATCATTTTCTTATTTTTCTCCCCCCCGATCTGGTTTTGCTCCTGGGAGGCTTGTGAAAGTCAGTCAGGAATAACATTTGGGATCGACCGGAATCATTTTTCATCTCGCAGCTAATCAGTCGTCCCTGCTAATGATGTTTGCGCTACAAGGGTAATGCAGTTTGTGTGTTTGTGTGTGTGGGCGCGCGTGCCAGTGTGCGTGTACGTGCGTGCGTGCGTATGTGTAGTATGTGTGCTTGTCGGTGCATTGGTCTGTGCATCTGCATGTATATGTAGGCCTATGTGTATTGTGCACTTGTAAATGGTGCATTTTACAGTGCCTTTCTCTAAAGCACTTTATTACAATCACACACACATTCACCCAGGAAACCATGCAAGGAGCCAACCTGCTCATCGGGAGCAGTTAAGGGTTCAGTGTCTTGATTAAAGAAGTGGTGCCATAATTTTTTACTTTTCGGTGTTAACACTACTCTAATAGAACTCCAGGTGGGGTTATGATGTGCAAATGTGTCTTCTCTGTGTATTTTTGGTTACTTCCTGAAAGCTGAAAGCCTCTGAGTCAAAAGGCACAATCAAATTTAATGGCATCATTAAAGGTGATACACCATGAAATTTCACTTTTCCTATTTTAAAACCTTTTTTTGGGGTCCCACTAGCACCTTCTATCCTCACAAAGTCCCATTTCTGACCGTTGTGTCTTTCTCTGGTTTTGAGAAGGCGAAGGTTAAAAGTATCCCACGGGTTCTCAAAACAGGCTATCCAGATTTGCTGCCGATTGTGACGTCATCTGCCGATTGTGACGTCATCATAAATAAATAAAAAAAATTCAAAAAGATTTTTGGGGGGGGTGGCGCAGTTCAGGCCAAAGGTGGTACTGCAGCTGAAATGCTCTGAGAGCCATTCAAAAATGAGAGAGGCTCTCTTTTCAGGAGTGGTAATTTAGCCTCAAACCTTTTGAAAAACGTTTTTGGGACATAAACAATATGACATAAATACTTTTTAAATGCATGGTGTATCACCTTTAACTCATCCCCTCCCCTTTTACCATACACTCAACACTGTGGGTGTGGCTTCAGCTGGGTCACCTTCAACTTCAGCTGGGTCACCAGCAACCTGACAACCAGGCATACTTAATGAACTGGTGGCTGTGGCAACATAAAAACATAATTTTTACACTTTCTGTACACTATCTGGAAAAAATCTTCCTCCTAGTATAATCATAATACCTGATAATCATGTTTTAGGGGGGGGGGGGGGAATCATGGCATCCCATATTTAATGCCACTTAAACACTCAGGGAAGAGGAACCAGGCATCGAACCAGGAACCGTCCCGATTCCAAGGTGGCCACTACCTCCTGAGCCACTGCTTTTGTGTGTTACAGTACGTGCGTGTACAAATGTGTTGGCTTCGAGGCCCACGCGATTGCCTGCGCGAGTTATTATTCGGCAAGTTCGCCAAAGAACTTTCTCACCCGCGCTGCATCTTCAATCCATGTAATGCACAACAAAACTCACTTTCTGCTAAATGCACAATATCCCCGAGAAAGAAAGAGAAAAGAAATACACAAAGAGAAGATTACTGTTGCAAAGCGTGTGTCAGCCAACCTGCTTTATCAAATGAGCGAGGGCCCTCCACCCCGACGCCCCGATGCTGCCGTTGTCAGACATGTCGAGATGGGTTGTTGATTCGTAGTACAGAATCATATCCAGCAGCGAGGACGCTCCCTGGGAGAGAGAGAGAGAGAGAGAGAGAGAGAGAGAGAGAGAGAGAGAGAGAGAGAGAGAGAGCAGGGGCGTCAATTGGGTATGGCAGGGGTATGCAGCTGCCATGGGGGGGAAATAAAAGTTACTTTTAAATATAAATCCATGAATGTCTTTTTGTCTATCTGCGCTGGTTATTATGTTGTTAAATTACAGTAAAATAACTACAAATGCAACATCTATACTATAATTTTCAGAATGTCTGAGTGTCTGTCTGTCTGTAACAGCGTTTCTCCTCAGTGGCTGGAGCAATTGCTCTGAAATCGCATCACCATTAGCATATGAACATACCTAACATAACTGTGAAGCCCGTTTGTCACTTTCACAAATCATATGCTGTATATTAGCATTTTTATGGTGTATCTACTATCTATTCTGCATCTAGCATGAGGCATATCTATTCTGCATCTAGCATGAGGCAACATGTTTAACCAGCTCTGTGTGTGTGTGTGTGTGTGTGTGTGTGTGTGTGTGTGTGTGTGTGTGTGTGTGTGTGTGTGTGTGTGTGGGCGGGGGGGGGGGGGGTGTTGTCTGGCCCTGTTACAGGCTCGGTACACAGTATCTCTGTAGCCATTAAACGAAACGGGTATTTCTTACATTGATGCTCCTACATATTATCATGCAAGCACCAGTTAAAGTTACTTTCCATCCCTCATACTCATCCCATAACCCACACTGCACATCATTTCGGAGCTCATATCTTTAAACGGGTAAGGGCTAGTTTTACAAAATGGTCACTTTAACAAGATATTGTAATTATATTCTCCGCACTTGTATTCTCCCCATCTTGACAGAATGTATTCCCAGGTTCCGCAGGTCAGCTGCACAGGTGCAATTCATTATTGTTAATTGTGGCACGTTTACTAACATGCCAAGTTTAGCTGCACTTGAACAACTGCCATATCCAGCCCAAGAAACCGTAGACATGGGGAAAAAAATTAAATGTACTTATTAAAATAAATTCCTCATGTCTGTTGCTAAGGTATGGCAACATGACTGGTGTCTTTCACGCGCACAAAGGCGCGCGTGCAAGACACCAGTCATGTTGCCATACCTTAGCTTTTTCTGAACTGACGCCACTGAGAGAGAGAGAGAGAGAGAGAGAGAGAGAGAGAGAGAGAGAGAGAGAAATGAAGAGAGGTTGGCCTCCTAAATTTGACAGCGACGTTATGAAGTTCTTTTGGAAGGCAAAAGAAGAAAAAAAAAGAAAAAAGAGAACGCACCTATAATCTGATACAGGAGGTTGCGCTGAATATGAAACTGTATTGGAGTGGAAGACGGTACATATAGATGTGTGCCTGTGTGTGGGGGTGGGGGGTGAAAAATATGTTTTTGCTCATAAAACTCACATTTTCCTCCAGCCGGGCGGCTCGCAGATTGATGAAATCAAAGTGCAACGATTTCAGGATGACTTCCAGGGCCTCGCAGGAGCGGTGGTCTAATCGCTCACCTTGGTAGAAAGACAGCAATCAAACACGAGATAATTGGGTTGGGGGGGGAGGAGCAGGGGCGTCACACCAAATTCTGGGCCCCGGGTACAAGGATTCACTGCGGGCCCCCCATGAATGTTAACTATTGGAAAAATAGCAGATATACAAACTCACAGCGCGGCACCGAGTGCCGCGCTGCGAGCTTGTAGATCTGCTATTTTTTGAAAAATCGTGAAAATGTGTGCAAGAAACTTATGTTTCTATATGTCAGTGGTGCTCAAACGTTTTCATGCGAAGGACCCCCAAGATGATATGTATTTGGCCAAGGACCTCCATCTCAAAATATTTAGTTCCAGGGACCCCCCCAGAAGCAAGATCCGAGTTACAAATGTTTACTTAAAAAATACATATATTCAAAGATTTGAGCAAATTTTCACGCCTTTTAAAAAATAGCAGATCTACAAGCTCGCAGCGCGGCACTCGGTGCCGCGCTGTGAGCTTGTAGATCTGCTATTTTTCAATAGCTAAAGTTACTAGGGCCCCTCCACCTTGGGCCCTATTAACTCAGTCCCACTTTCCTACCCCTTGTGACGCCCCTGGGGGGAGGAGGTGCTAACAGGCAAAATTGCGGCGGTGCCGGATCGGAGTTGCTTTTCTTTTTTTGCACGTGCGCTTAGTTCAAAATGGAAATTGCTTTTAGCAAAACCACGCAGGAAAACAACTCCTCTTCCGAGTGCATGATTTCTCAACTTTTGCCTTTTGCGTCGGTATGGAGTAAAGTTCTGAGGCCCAATCTAAATCCCAGAGAAGGGAGTAATTTGGTTAACGGCGTGCAATTTATTTTGATTATTGTATCTTTTTTTCGTCATGATTAAAAGTTCAAATGCAATTTTCATGATTGCGCCTCAGAAATGTTTCATGTTGTCACCTTGCATTGCCTTTGTAGGTCTACTAAGAAAACGTTGAAAAACAATAACAAACTAAAACCATAATCTGTCACATGAAATGACATCGACTAACATAATCCAGCGGATGCCCTCAACCCTGTTTTCCCAAACTTCTAAACCTAATCTTGTTGCTTTCAGTCAGATGTGTCGCCTCCAAATGTGACATTTGTAGCTGTGTGTTTAATCTGTTTACTTTATTTTAAATGATCGATTTAGTTTTTTCAACCATTCAGTTATTCCAACAAGTCATTTGGACACGCTGGAATCACGCTCCGTATTATGCTTTGTAATCAGGGGCGTCACAAGGGGGAGAAAAGTAGCATATACAAGCTCATATACAAGCTCATATACAAGCTCACAGCGCGGCACCGAGTGCCACGCTGCGAGCTTGTAGATCTGCTATTTTTGAAAAGTCCTGAAAATGTGTGCAAATCTTTGAATATATGTATTTATTTAAGCGAACATTTTTAAGTAAAACTTTGCTTCTGTGGGGTCCCTGGAACTAAATATTTTGAGATGGAGGTCCGTGGCCAAATACATATAATTTTGAGGGTCCTTCACTTGAAAAGGTCTGAGCACCACTGACATAGAAACATAGGTTTTTCAAATAAGGATTTGAAATATAAATAAATATATATTTTCATGATTTAATTTTTTTTTGCAGATCTACAAGCTCGCTGTGAGCTTGTATAGCTGCTATTTTTCAATAGTTAAAGCTCAAAATAATGTGTAATAAATGCATTTTCCAGTCTAAATGGGTTAAACCCCCTCCCCCTATGAAGAACATTCATGGGGGGCCCGCAGTGAATCCTTGTACCCAGGGCCCAGAATTTGACGCGACACCCCCCCTGCTGTCACGCAACCGTGTCGCTCGGCGGAAACAGCAGATCTGCAAGCTCAAGACGCGGCACATCGCGACGCGTCTTGAGCTCGCAGAGCCCGCCGTTTCCGCCACGCGACACCGGCGCGCGACGAAGTCTAGCCAGGACTTATAGCGGCGTGGCGGACAGTGACATGAGATCACTGTAAGCGTGTAGTCCTGTTATGTTCCCTTCCAAGCTGATCGGGCCTCACATGAAAAAGTCACGCAATGTGTCATCTTTCAAGTCACGGATCGTGGACTTGAAAGATCCCCCCCCCCCCCCCCCACCACCCCCCTTTCTCTCTGTAAATCGTTATCTCCGCAGCCACGGAAGGGGCAGAGGAATGTTCACATGCCCCCGATTTCCAGTACTTTTAACTTCTACTCCACTACATCTCAGAACCAAATGTTGTACTTTTTACTCCACTACAATTATTTGAACACTTTAGTTACTTTGTATATTTTGATCATTCTTACAAAACATACCAAACAAACCACCTCAGCCCTATACATTTAGGCCATTTGAAAATAGCCTGTCTGCAAACTCACAGTGCGTGGCGATGCAACGCACTGTGAGCTTTGTAGATCTGCTATTTTCAAAAGATTTTCATACGTTTGTAAACTTCTGCATAATGAGTACAATCTACTTTTGGGTACTTTAAGTACATTTTGATGCCAATACTTTTTATAGTTTTCTCAAGTAAATTTCGAATCCCGGACTTTTACTTGTAACAGAGTACTTCTACATTGCCGCACTGATACTTTAACTTGAGTAAAAACAAACAAACAAGTACTTTTTTTTACACCAGTGCTGGCGGGGTCGCGTGGCGGTTGACGATAATGTATTAATTTATCTGTAGCCATTTGCATAATTATTCACTGTTTTTTTTTCTTCCTATCTTTCTTTGTTTCTTTTACTTCTTAGCGGTAATCATTTAAAACTGTATGGTCAGAGACGGGGTGAGGCGGGGTTGAGAGAGACAGAGAGAGAGATCTGAAATCCCATTTGGTATAATCCTCGCTGCACGGGGGAGATAATAAACGGGCGTGTATCACCCGCGGTCAGATTACATCAGCCGCCGTGACAACACAGAGGGAGGGGGATGGGGGGTTGACCTCTGTGCAGTGTAAAAAGTATTCACATTTTATATATGTCATATATTTTAAGTAAAAGTATCAATACAGCAATGTAGAAATACTCTGACAAGTAAAAGTCCATAATTCAAAATGCACTTGAGTAAAAGTATGAAAGTATTGGCCTCAAAATGTACTTGATGAACCAAAAGTAAAAGTACAAAATGTTTGAAAATAGCAGATCTACAAGCTCACGACGCATCGCATCGCAACACATTGTGAGCTTGTAGATCGGCTATTTTCAAATGGCCACCGTATAAAATCAGGCTTAAGTGGTTTATGTATGTTTTATAATATTGAAATTTAGATCTGCAAAGTAACTAGTAACTAAAATGTTCAAATAATTGTAGTGGAGTAAAAGTACAATATTTGGATTCAAAATGTAGTGGAGTAGAAGTAAAAGTATTGGAAATTGGAAATACTCAAGTAAAGTATATGAATCAAAACTGTACTTAAGTACAGTACTTAAAGTAAATGTACTTGGTTACTTTACACCACAGTGTGTGTGTGTGTGTGTGTGTGTGTGTGTGTGTGTGTGTGTGTGTGTGTGTGTGTGTGCGTGTGTGCGTGCGTGCGTGCGTGCGTGCGTGTGTGCGTGTGCACTACATACATATACAGTAAAGCCCACAAACATCCGAAACATGTCCTTTCATTTTTGATACACGTCTTTCGGTATAACTTTGACGGATTAAATCATCATTCGTTTGCTCCTGGCAGTTGCCACTACAGTATAATCTCATTTGGAAATTGGCGTTACACGGAATTGAAAATCACGCGCGCTCCGAGAGAATCAGTATAGATTAAAATTAAGTCCTTAAATATCTATTAATATTAATATTATTATCACAGCGTTGCGAGGGCTTAAAGTGATATGTTAAAGGGATCGCCCCCCCCCCCCCCCCTTCTCCGTCAAAAAAGGGTCAGTCGAAAAGTGTCTATAGAGGGTATGCGCATGCATAAAGTGAGTGGCAAATCGAGTGGCTAAGTAGCATCAATTAATGTCGTTTAATGCAATCAGATATGACTTTTCTGTTTGGATGTATGGGCTGTCAAGGCCAGGAAGTATATATTTTTTTGGCCACTCAGTAGGCGTTCCCTCATAACTTCCGGGTATGATGATGATGTCATACATGCATACCGTCACGGTCGGGCCAAAACCTCATATCTCCAAGTTTCAAATTTGTATGTTTTTCCGCAAAGTAAAGCCCTGCTTCATCAGACAAGGCTGTCGCACAAAAGTAGTGAAAACAGCAGATCTACAAGCACACAACGCCTCGCGGTGCAAGGCATTGTGTGCTTGTAGATCGGCTGTTTTCACTAGTTTAATTCATTTTAAAAATGATAAACACAAAACAAACGGTTTTGGACATACAAGGTTTTCACCCGACAACGACGATACCCTCTATAGTCATTTTGAGTTGGCTAATACTATCCCTGTATAACACATTTAGCTGGGGACCCCCCTAGCTGGAGCCACAAGCAAGGAGGACCGCCTGAGGGGTCCAAGCGAGGACCACCACTTGAGGTGCATCTTACCTTGGAGATCCAGACGCGACACCCTGCCTCCCACGCAGTTGGCCTGCTGTGTGACGAGAACCATCGGACGGACAGACAGACAGACAGACAGACAGACAGACAGACAGACAGACAGACAGACAGACAGAAACAGAGCGTGTGAACAGAAATTATGCATTTACCACACATGTGCATTGCGCACGCACACCCACAAGCACTAACGCGCACGCCAGGGGCGTGCAGAGAATGTTAGAGAGGCA